>NC_080402.1:20566060-20869090 GCF_030265065.1 Corythoichthys intestinalis
CAAAATAAATATTTTCAATTGAAATAAAAAAGTCACTGGAATGTAAGCAAAATGAGTTTGAATGCTAGAGTTGCTTCAAAATAGGGATGGACAAAACTAAATTGTTGTGTTTGCTACATTTCTTTTGCTTTTGATAAGTCTTTCATGAGAATCATTCCCAGCTTTCAGAGCTTACTTTAGTTTGATAAAGTTGTATGAGGTTTTCAGTCTTTTTTGTTCAATCCAGAAACAAATTGCTTCAAGCAAAATAAATATTTTCAATTGAAATAAAAAAGTCACTGGAATGTAAGCAAAATGAGTTTGAATGCTAGAGTTGCCTCAAAATAGAGATAGACCAAAAACTAAATTGTTGTGTTTGCTACATTTCTTTTGCTTTTGATAAGTCTTTCATGAGAATCATGAGAAGCGCCGGGAGCCCCTCACGCCCAGTCCCAGCAAAAGAGCCAAGTGTCAAGTTAGAGCTGAATGCTCACGGAACTCTGCAACCAGCAGATGTGTTCACTGCTACAGGTACACCTGTGGCAAATGCAAGAAGGAGACAGCAACGGAGTGCCAACCCTGTTATGACAGCCCAGACAGAATACGCCACCACCACCGCTGAGACACCATGTATTTTGCACGATGACTATAATGAAACAACAAAAGTCACTTGAATGAAAGCAAAATTCGTTTGAATGCAAACGTTGCCTCAAAATACAGACAAAAAAATTCTCATGTGGGTATCTTTGTTTTGCTTTTGATATGTTTTTATATATTTTTAGAATCACTCACAGCTTTGAGGTTGATAAATTAGTAGCTAGATTTGTTTATTTCTTGGTCAATCCAAAAAAAAAGTTCCTTCAATCAAAATATATATTTTCAATCGAGAAAAAAAAAATCACTTGAAAGCAAAGCAAAATGTTTTTGGAATGCAAAAGTAAGAGCGAAACCTTTGCAAGTCAGGCTGCTGTTTCTTTACTTGCAATTCAGCCGTTCGCTGTGGATGGGGGTTGGTGGGAAATGTCCAGCCATTGTCAGTGAATGGGGGATGGGCGCCATGCCACTTTCAAACACTGTTACTTCTTACTTGACAATAAACTGCTAAACTTCTGAGGATTTTTTTTAACAGTAGTTAAAGCAAAATTGGTTTGAATGCAAACGTTGCCTCAAAATAAAGACAGACAAAAAAATTCTTGTGTGGGTATCTTTAGTTTGCTTTTGATATGTTTTTATATTTTATTAGAATCACTCACAGCTTTGAGGTTGATAAATTAGTAGCTAGATTTGTTTATTTCTTGGTCAATCCAAAAAAAAAAAGTTCCTTCAATCAAAATATATATTTTCAATCGAGAAAAAAAAAATCACTTGAAAGCAAAGCAAAATGTTTTTGGAATGCAAAAGTAAGAGCGAAACCTTTGCAAGTCAGGCTGCTGTTTCTTTACTTGCAATTCAGCCGTTCGCTGTGGATGGGGGTTGGTGGGAAATGTCCAGCCATTGTCAGTGAATGGGGGATGGGCGCCATGCTACTTTCAAACACTGTTACTTCTTACTTGACAATAAACTGCTAAACTTCTGAGGATTTTTTAACAGTAGTTAAAGCAAAATTGGTTTGAATGCAAACGTTGCCTCAAAATAAAGACAAAAAAATTCTTGTGTGGGTATCTTTATTTTGCTTTTGATATGTTTTTATATTTTATTAGAATCACTCACAGCTTTGAGGTTGATACATTTGTAGCTAGATTTGTTTATTTCTTGGTCAATCCAAAAAAAAAAGTTCCTTCAATCAAAATATATATTTTCAATCGAGAAAAAAAAAAATCACTTGAAAGCAAAGCAAAATGTGTTTGAATGCAAAAGTATGGGCGAAACCTTTGCAAGTCAGGCTGCTGTTTCTTTACTTGCAATTCAGCCGTTCCCTGTGGATGGGGGTTGGTGGGAAATGTTCAGCCATTGTCAGTGAATGGGGGATGGGCGCCATGCTACTTTCAAACACTGTTACTTCTTACTTGACAATAAACTGCTAAACTTCTGAGGATTTTTAACAGTAGTTAAAGCAAAATTGGTTTGAATGCAAACGTTGCCTCAAAATAAAGACAGACAAAAAAATTCTTGTGTGAGTATCTTTATTTTGTTTTTGATATGTTTTTATATTTTATTAGAATCACTCACAGCTTTGAGGTTGATACATTTGTAGCTAGATTTGTTTATTTCTTGGTCAAGCGCCCCCCAAAAAATTCCTTCAATCAAAATATATATTTTCAATCGAGAAAAAGTCACTTGAAAACAAAGCAAAATGTGTTTGAATGCAAAAGTAAGGGCAAAACCTTTCCAAGTCAGGCTACTTTTTCTTTACTAGCAATTCAGCCGTTCGCTGTGGAAGGGGGTGGGAGGGAAATGTTCGGCCATTATCAGTGAATGGGGGATGGGCGCCATGCTACTTTCAAACTAGAGGTTAGATTTTGTGCCCGAACCCGAACCCGACATTCGGGTCGGGTCGGGCCCACATTTTAAGCATTCACGTTCGGGTCAGTTCGGGTCGGGCCGCCATGCCGGACTAATAAATTATTTAAAAAAAAAAAAAAAATGGAGAGCAGGATCTCTGTATTGCGCTTCTGCTTGTGCGTGTGCATGAATGCCGTGGCGCCGGCCGCTTTTTATTCTTGTCCTCCCGCTGTACCGTTTGTGCATGGCCGAGCCGCCGCCCTCATTTTCATTTCCTTGTCAGAGAGGCGAGTCCATGTGAGAACAATATCCCACACACTCAGAAATATGTTTAACAAACTTTCCCAGCGTTATTTCGTTGTGTGAATGCTTTGATAATTCTAAAAAAAATATGTAGATTATTTAAACATTAAGAAAACTTGCGTTTTTTTCTGCCAACTCGAAGAAATGAAAATAAATTGCTGCTGCTGCGTTTTTTCCGCGTCACTCAAAAAAAAAAAAAAAAAAAAAAAAAAAAAAAAAAAAAAGTCGGGTTTTTCGGGCTCGGGCCGGGTCGGGCCTCAATACCAGCGGGCCGTGTCGGGTCGGGCTGGATTTTTTAGGCCCGAACTAGGCTCTATTTCAAACACTGTTACTTCTTACTTGACAATAAACTGCTAAAGTTCTGAGGATTTTTTAACAGTAGTATAATAATTCTAATTCATTCGGATGTATTTGTTTGAATACCCTCTACATGTTAAAAAACATTTTTGAAAAGATCAGTTAACAATTTGCTGTGGATATACATTTATATCCATAGATATTCAGAAATACTACAACAAAGCACACCAAGCAACAATGGTAACAAGAAAAGCACATCACATGAAATGGCTGGATAAAATATGCAGGACTAGTAAATACCACTCTTGGTTCAGAAACTAACTATCATTCAGGTTTCATACAATGGTGTAAATATTACATTGAATTTGAAACCAAACTAAATTAAACTGAACTAGTGCTCCACATCTATGTGCATGTGTTGTGGACCCTTACGTTTGTTACAAGTGTTTGTTTTGTTTGCTTTGCCTTGCTTTGCTTAATATAATATAATATAATATAATAGATAATAACCAAATAACCCTCTCTGGGTTCTTCACAGAAAAAAAGCCAGGAAATAAATAATACTATTGGGGAAAAAAAAAAAATATATATATATATATATATATATATATATAAGTATATATATATATATATATATATATTATATAAGTATATATATATATATATTTTTTTTTTTTACAAATTTTTTATTTATTTATTTTTTTAAATTTTTTTTTGTTCAGGGGGCTGGACCAAATGTGGCCCGTGGGCCGTAGTTTGGGGGACCCCTGAGTTAGTGCTTTGAATGACACCAGGGCTTTCTCTTTTTTTTTTTTTTACACACAATAGCAGCCTTTCACACAGTGCAACATTTGCGTGACAAAAGTCACTTGAAGGAAAGCAAAATGTTTGAATGCAAAAGTTGCCTCAAAATAAAGACTGCCAAAGAAATTGTTGTATTTGTTTGGCTTTTGATATGTTTTTATATTTTGTTAAAATCAATCACAGCTTTCAAAGCCTACTGTTGAATGATAAATTTGTTGGTAGATTTGTTTATTTCTTAGTCAGTCCCCCCCAAAAAGTTCCTTCAATCAAAATATATATTTTCAATCAAAAACAAAAGTCACTTGAGCGAAAGCAAAATCTGTTTGAATGCAAAAGTAAGGGCGAATCCTTCCAGAGTGAGGCTGCTTTGTATGGAGTTTTATTTGCTGCTTTGCTGCCTTGTCTTTGCTCGTAAATTGAGCCATTAACAGAGGAGGTGGTTGGGGGAAAACTTTCTTGAGTAGGCTGCTTTCTCTTTACTTGCAAAAGAGGTGTCCCAATTCTTAGGGCTGATGGTTTCAAGCCCTCCTTATTGCTTCGTTTGAAGGGCCAAGGGGTGGGCCGAGGGGTGGGCAGAGGGGTGGGCCGAGGGGTGGGCCAAGGGGTGGGCCAAGGGGTGGGCCAAGGGGTGGGCCAAGGGGTAGAAATGAGATGGGCTCGGCTTGGGGGCGGATCCCAGGGTGTCCCAAAATGGGACACCCTTGGTAATTTTAGGAGGTATCAAAACCTCCTGGTAGTTCTAGTGTTTTAATCCGCCATGAATCTGCTATGGCAGCATATAGACATGTTGTTCTACTAAACACAACAGTTGTTTTGGCTTAAAATACAGCAGTTTCTTTTTTTAAAGAGGAGTGCAAGATCAGAAACTGCTTTTTCAGTCTTGTCTGTGTTTTCCGCCATATATATTTTGAAGAAATGTAAATAACCACTCCCACTTCTTCTCAGTCGCGACCAACATCCAAAGGCAGCATTTTTTTTCCAGGAAGCTTGAACCAAAGCACAAGGTTAATCAATGTGGTAGCTGGCCATAAATTAGGTTCAAGTGACAGGAGAATGTCCATACCTGTCTTTGCTGCTGGTGATCTGTGATTGGTGACAGCATGCCCGGCTCCCTGGCTGGTGCTGAATCATCAGGAGCAGCTGATTTAGTTACGGCAGCTCAGACAGGGCCAATCTATCAATTGATCTGGGGAGTAATGCATTACCAGCCTGGGTCAAGGGAGCTTGGGCAGAATATAGCCATAGCCAGAAGCCATGGCAGGTAAAAAGGGCAAATGGGCAGCTCTGTGAGTAGTACAGAGAAGGATTTAGGGAGTGTGATAGTGAGCACACTCATCTTACTGTTTGCTGGATGTGGCACATAAAACCAAACATGGGTGCTGGTAGGCTGATCATTAGGAGAAGATGGATGGCCTTGTTTTTTTCACCATCCCTTTGCAAGTTGCCATGCAGAACGCTCATTCAACAATCTGGGTGACTTATCATATACAGTCACATTGTGTGTTGTTGTGTGTTTATGCTGCCTTCATGACATGCAGAATATGAAAATCAGACCTCCGTGACAAAGCATAATTCAAGGCTATAGGGAGACATGCCAAGATGCTTGGCAAGACCAAATATTGCTCCCCTGAATTGAAGTGTTATCCAAACTTAAGTGCTTTTTAGAGTCTTAAAACTGTTAAAAGTACTCTTCCACTAAGTGAACTTGCAATTTATACATTTTAGAATTGATTGACCACTAAATGTATTTTATTTAGCTTCAGTTCAAACAAAGGGCTCTAGCCTGTGTCTGGCACAAAGGCAATACCTCACTTTTTTTTCCACTACATAAAGAGAGAAACGATTAAGTGCCCACATAAATGGCAAAGTACTGTGCTGTATAAATGAGGTGTGGTGAGGTGCATTGCTGCAGCATTCCTTCTGTTTGGATGCAGCACACAGCATTTGAGTCACTGATGATCAACAAAAACTGTTGTCAGTAGTGCAGTATCATTCGGACTGTTTAAAAGGCACTATTCTCCAGTAGATCAATGGTCCTCTAAATAGACACATGACATGGAAGATAATTGTTTTAAACCACAGATCAGGCATGGGTTAAACATCAAATCACTTAAAGGTGACGGTGCATTTTTTAAACATTACTTTCCCATAACCTTTGTGAACCTTTTATAGGTCTGAAAGACAATTTGCATTTGAAAACGCCCATAATGTCCTTTTTTTTCAAGCTGTTTTACTTGGTCAATTTTGCTTGCCTCTGCAAGCAGCCAGACTCTCTTTAATATATGGCTGACAAGATTACATTAGCATGTTTCATATTTAAATGTAAACTCTGGAAACTCTAAAATCTGATTGGCTATTGGACGAGTAAATATTTCAGGGGCAAATATAAAGACGAAGTGTTAATACCAACGGGAATCACAATTATCATAGCATTCACACAAGCAAACATAATGGACATTCATTCACCTGATGCATCTGTCCCGATTGGCTGGCGCCAAGTTCAGGGTGTACTTGCCTCCTGCCCATAGCAAGCTGGACTGGGACTGGGACCTTCATGAGGCTAAATGGTTAGGATAATAAATGAATAACTGAATATATTGGTTAAATTGAATGTGATTTTTTTCACATTCATTCTCAACCTGATTCTTGCTTTAATGCCTGTTAGCCCCGACATTAAATTGGCTCAACACACCTTGTACGATTTTATTATTCCATTTATTCAGTCTCATTTTCCTATTGCTTCCACATTACTGGCCTCCAGACTCCTAGACCCAGCAATAAATCACAAGTTATCCACAACATGCCATGGCCTCCCTTTCATCAGTCAACACCTAATGCACTACTTGACAACTTGCAATCCACTGGGCACATATTAACCTCCCACTTTGAACAATTTAGCCACTCAAGGCTGGATCACAATTTTGTACTACATATATGCATATATTAAACATAAAGTAATCTCACAACTTATATTTATGTCACTCAATGGTTAATCACATGTTTGAAGGTTACAAGTTCCTACAACTTGCTCAGAGAGACCTGATTTGCTCTTCTTATTGAATGAAAAATTGTAGTTGATATGTTCAACAATCAACTCCTCAGCTCAGCGGGACCCCAGAGGTTGATTAATTGATCTTGCCACTGTCCTACCGAGCTATATAGTCTCAAAAATGTATGGCATGCAAATGTTAGTACTGTTAATACACATGGAAGGACCGGTATAGTGCAAGATACTGTACATTCTCATTAAAATTCTAGTACTGCATATGGCAGTAATTGCATTTCTCAGTAGCGTAGTTTTAGTGTTGTTTATTTTTAATATTTTATTTATTAATTTATTTATGTTTTTATTTATAACATAATTGGTTTTTTTTCAGCAGCAAAGCTACTTTTGTGATACCATATGGTACCACTGATTAGGGCTGGGCGATATGGTCTTAAGTACGTATCACGATAAATTGAGCAGATTTACCTCGATAACGATAAATGACGATAAATTCGCCCAAGCGGACTGTTACATAATTTGAAAATTTGAATCAATGCATGGAATACAAATTAACCGTTTCTCGTTACATTTATTTAACCAGCTTTCAATTTAAAAATTTTCACATGCAGTCTAAACATTTGGTATTTAAAAAAAATCTTGTAAACAATAAGAGTTCTAGTGTGAACATTTATAACAGCTTGTATGACTTGGAAAATGTACAGCATTATAAAAATCAATATGACGACTGTGCAAACATGTCATTCAAACACAAAGGACTTGCTGCTTTAACAGTACACTTCAGACAACTTATTGGTAATGGCTGCTGTGACATAATTATTCAACACAAGTGTTTACGTCAAAGTTTCAGGGTTTTTTTTTTTTTTTTTTCCCCGAAACATTTTTTTAATACATGCACCCCCCACACGGACATGGCCAGATTAAAGCTGTATTGCTCTGATGCCAATGAAACATTTAAGGTTTTATGATGGCAGAATAAAGCAAACACATACAGAAAATTAGCTGTGGCCATTAAACTGTCATATTACATATATATAGGCTTCACTGTTGGATTATACTTTATGCTGAGTGCTTTACCATCATGAAAACTTTCAGAGAAATCATACAGAGATGCCAAATAACGCTACATGATGATTGCTACATGAAGTCCGTGCCAAGTCCACTCATTAATTTCAGCTGTTTCGACAAGGTTAGAGCCGCTATCCGACTCTTTCACGTTCATTTGTAGCCGCTGTTAGCCGCTAGCGTTAGCCTGTGGCTTGGCTACCAGAAGAAAGCACTGAAAGCATCCTCTCCTGATACCGTGAGAACCAGGGAGGGCAGCGGGTGAAAGCCTGTCTGTAACCCTCCAAGAGTTTACTTAATGTCGGGTGAAAGTTTGGCGAAGCTAACTTAAGCCCGACTCCATCCCGTTTATATGTAGCGTTAGCCTACTGGGCTTCTGTTTGTTTGGCTTCCTGAAAACCACGTGACTCCATACGTAAGCACACTCTCTGCTTTCTTAAAGGGGAATGAACATAGCCGAACAACACAGAGTCAAAGCGGGATGAAAAGACTATATTTTCTTGTTTTATTAAATTACCGAATTTACCGACATGGTCAAAATTACGTCGGTCATTGTGAAGAATTTCGGTGACGGTAAATTTTCGGTTTACCGCCCTGCTCTACCACTGATAGCGATAGTGCAATAGCATTAAATCAGGCTTCATTTCACCAGGATTTTCTGGAGCTCAAAACTTTAAAATGCATCTCTTCCAATATATTTGATGTTATTTTATGTTAATATGTTTTCAGAGGGACTACCCAACTGAAGTAGCTTTGATTTAGTTAAACTACTTTTGTCACGTTATTGTAGCCTTGCTAGCTGCATTTTTCTGGTTTTATGTTGCTGTAGAATAGCATTTAGCCTTATTAACTACATTCTAAGTAGATTCACCAACAATGTCTACGAAAATTAGGTCTTATTTTATGGAAAACAGGAAACACAATCCTTTGTTGTTATTAGGAGCACACCCATATAGGAACACCTGAACCAAAGCCATCGCCATCTAAGATTTAGGTGATCAAATAAATGAAACTTTAATTGGGTTTAAAGGTCATATCAGGGGACTTGATGGAATTATCCAGGAACATATTAATGCAATAAAAAGCTTTCAGTTCTTGCAACGCTATTGCATTAGAATGTTTTCAGCCCTTGTACTACACTCCCCTCCATGCTTTGTAATGCCAATTCCCTTCAAGGGGTTGCTGCTTTGAGTAGCACAAACGTGATTGACATTGATAGCTTGATCAACCATAGAATCAACTCTAATATCATTAAGTAGGCAGACATGCAAGCAAAGACCTGGACTTTAACAGTATTAACTCCTACATATGTTTGGGTTATAGATCCAGAGGGCTGAATGCAATGGGAAATCAAGCATGCAGGTCACAATTCAGAGAGAGTGTGTCCCTGTTAGGATTAAACCTTATTTTTATTTATTTATTTTTATTTTTAATTTCTTGCGAATGTGACTGACGATAGAGAATGAACTGGGAGTTATATTCAAAATGGCCTCTTTGCAAATAGTAAAAGTTTATTATTTGCAGTCGCAGTTCCTATACACACTCATATCAGCACATTGTTTCTTAATGCAATATTGATTTTCGTGAGTGTTTTAATTTTTAGAATACAAAAGTGTATTTTGTGCATTAACTAAGCCAAGGGACGACAAACTCTTCCACAAAGGGCTGCAGTGGGTGCAAGTTTTCGTTCCAACCCTTCATGAGGACACCTTGTCACCAGTCTGGTGTCTTACAAGTGCAATCTTTTGATTGCAGTCAGGTACTTCTTCTTTCAGCAGAAATCTCATTGGTTAAACTGTCTGTGCTAGATTGGATTGGTTGGAACAATGACCCACTGCGGCTCTTGAGGACTGGTTTGCCAACCCCTGATCTAGTTATTGATTAAGCCATGTAACACATACATATTTTATTCCCAGGTTCTAAGTGTATATATACATACATTTTCCTCCTTATTTTATAGACTCAGTTTGACCTGAAACACAAATAAATGCATTTAGTTTGGACCCAAGAAACACAAATAAAATGATTACAAGCCAGGAAAATAATGTATTTTATTTTTTCCTGTAACATTGTATTATCACGATTGAGAAACATGCCAACCTAAACCCACCATTTTTATCATTTGCCAGTTGTACATCTTGCAGAAATTAAAGCAGTAGACTACTTAGGAAGGCTCTGTTTGTAGAGAACCTTCCTAGCGAACCTAAGTCACTTTTTATCTAAAATACTCCTAAATCGGCAAAATCTTGACTTGAATCTATGTTTAAATGATGAAACACTTTTAAAATTTCCAGATGTCAAAAGTAGACAGAAGGAACCTAATGCAATAATGGGAGCCATTTTAACAACTTTTAACGGTTGATTCAGGGTAAAGGGTAAATTAGGGTAAAGAATTGGGCTAGAGCCAATTGTCCCAAAAACATTTTACACTTCACATAGTGTGACCTAAGTTTTTTATTTTATTTTTTATTTTTTTAAATTTGAGGGAGGGGGGGGACAAAACAAAAACGAAAAAAAAACATGAACATTATCACCAGTTACTTTGCCAAGTAACTTAAGAAACAGTTCGACACTGCTAAGAAACTGTTTGGCCTCCGTATAACTAGCAAGCTCTTTTGTTTGCTGTCGAAATTAAAATGGGCCCGCAGGAATCTCTAAACATGCTGCATATTTTCTGACTCATGCAAAAATTGCCTTATCTTTCCCAAACCACTTCATTCCTATGTTACACATAATGTATGGCATTATTAAGGGGCAGAAATATTTTTTTATATATATAGTTTTTAGATAAACAGTTTTACCTCAAAACAAGATAGCTGTGGACAAAACATTTTTAGCCAATAACCAGTATGCAGTATTTGCGCAAACCATTACAAATGACTAAACTTCTTACCAATCCCAAATGGAATGCAAATTGTCTGTTTGTCTGTGTTTATTTAAGAGTATACCTGTAGAACAGACATGTCCAAAGTCTGGCCCGGGGGCCAAATGCGGCCCCGTGGTCAAATTTCATCCGGCCCCCAGCCTCTGTCATAAAATCAATAACGTCTGGCCCGCACACAGACTTAATCAATCGGTCAGCAGTACGGCTACCAGCATATGAAGTAGCTTACACACTAAATGCTGCTCCTCATTTACCCACTAAAAGGCAGCAGCACTCTAAGCAACATTATTCCGTGTGACCCTTTACTCCCAATTTTCTAAAATGGCGACAATCAACAAAAAAAAGAAAGTTGACTGGGACGGCCGACGCTTCAAGGATAGGTGGAAATTGGACTAATTCTTCACAACTGTGTCTGCCTCATTTGCAAAGACACAGTCATTGTTTTTAAAGAGTTCAATGTGAGGCGATATTACCAAACAAGACACGCTGACGTGTACGACAAGATTACAGGGATGATACGTAGCGAGAAATCTAAGCAACTTGAAGCTAGTTCAATTTTACAGCAGCATTATTTCGCAAGAGCCCGAGAGCCAAAAGAGAATGCCACAAAGGGTAGTTGCAAGATTGTTGAAATTATTAAATAAAAAAAAATAATAAAGCAAATGTGACACACAGAATGGCTTGCTAAAATTTGCTTAAATATATTGTTCTACGTAAAGGACGTCAGCCAAAGTCGGCCCGCCACATTTTTACCACACCAAATCTGGCCCCTTTTGCAAAAAGTTTGGACACCCCTGCTGTAGAAGAATCAGTTTTATATCGCAAAATTACAGAAAAATCCCCAAAGGGCTCTCTTGATTTGTATAGTAATCTAAATCATGGTTCCTCACTTAATATTGCTATCATGCCTTCTCGCACCCCTCTCTGTGCTGCCATGCAACGTGCAGTTTCAGTGATACAACATGTCAGTGCTCAGGCAGCAGGACATAAATTATTCTGCCCTGTAGGCACATGAGTTACAGTACATATGGCGAAGATAGGATTAAGTGAACCATACGAGAGGACGCTTGCCCCTTGCATATATTTATACTTAATATGTTTAATATTTTACATTGGAACCCTTTACCTCATTTGACAGGTTGAGGAAATGTAATGGAATTCGAGAGCATATACTCTTTGCTGATTGGCTCATTATTTTTCCTCTCATTCAAGGGTTACATGAAGTTAAAAGTGAGAAATAAATGGAAGCCACAGCTAATCATAGAGACAACTGTCAAATAACTGTATATGATAGTCACTGTTGCCAAAGCGACTCTGGGTAAGCGGCTAATCGTTACAAGACTGTACTGCAATATTAACTGGTTTATAAAGAAAAAGTGAATGAATCAAAGCGGTGGAAGGCTGTAATTAATAATTATTTAGTTTTTATAATTGTGTTCTAGTTTTACATCGGGTGTGGAAAAGGTATCAGTTATGATATTTCTTTCCCATACAGTGGGGAGAACAAGTATTTGATACCATTGGCAGTGTATCAAATACTTGTTCTCCCAACTGTATATGTACAGTTGGGCAAATAAGTATTTGGTCAACCACCAATTGTCAAGTTCTCCTACTTGAAAAGATTAGAGAGGCCTGTAATTGTCAACATGGGTAAACCTCAACCATGAGAGACAGAATGTGGAAAAAAAATAGAAAATCACATTGTTTGATTTTTAAAGAATTTATTTCCAAATTAGAGTGGAAAATAAGTATTTGATCATCTACAAACAAGCAAGATTTCTGGCTGTCAAAGAGGTCTAACTTCTTCTAACGAGGTCTAACGAGGCTCCACTCGTTACCTGTATTAATGGCACCTGTTTTAACTCATTATTGGTATAAAAGACACCTGTCCACCATGTCAGTCAGTCACACTCCAAACTCCACTATGGCCAGGACCAAAGAACTGTCGAAGGACACCAGAGACAAAATTGTAGACCTGCACCAGGCTGGGAAGACTGAATCTGCAATAGATAAAACGCTTGGTGTAAAGCAGTGCTTCTCAATTATTTTCTGTCACGCCCCCCCCAAGGAAGACGTAAATGTTTCGCGCCCCCCCCAAACTCTCTGCCGCCACTGTAAATAGTATCATTTGTCTATAAAATTACTATTATAAATACGCATCTGCCTAACATTGTGTCCTTTTTTTCTAATAAAGAAAAAAAGTAACATAGATCAACTTATAATAAAGTATAACTTTATTATAAACATTGTTTTGTTTGTAACAGAGAAGACTTGATGTGCATCAATTTGCCTGAATTAAAAAAAAAAAAAAATTCACATCCAAACTAAAAAATACACTCAAGGTACATTTTTGACCATTTGATACAGAAAAATAAAATGTAATAAAATCAGTAAATAATACCAAATTAAAATTGATTAGAAACATTCACTCATGAGGACAATGTGCCAAAAAATTTGACCGAAAAAACAAATCTGAATAAAAGGGGGGGGGGGGAGTGTCCTTGGACAGGACAGTTTTTATTTTTGCTGCTCACAGTATTTACCTCCTTTGCAATGATGTGGAGTTATTTTGCAATTAACATGCTAACAATGCTCACTGGCTTACTGATATAACACTGACAAAGCAGGACGATTGTTGGCAATATTCGGCACGTTTTCACTGAAAAAATCAAGCGGCTTAACAATGAGATTGGGGTCTAATGTCTTTAAGTGGCGTCTTAATTGATTTGGCTTCTTGCTGTCTGCTATAATTATTTTTAGACACAGTAAACAGTGGTCTTTCATCATCACCCACTGTATTAAAAGTCAAAGCTAAAAGGCAAACGGCACGAAAAAAGCGCATTCACGGCGGCTGAGGTAGAACCGTAGGTGAGGGCAGTCGTCGTGACGATCCCAAGCCGAAAATGGCACTTCTCGGGCGGCGACGTGAGAACCGGACAAGACAGTGGGTCGCTGCGTGAGTGAGTCCGGTCGGAAAACGGCTTTCGAAAACGGCGGTGGCACACTGCTCTTCATATCTGTTGTCTGTGTGTGCTGAGTGCTCTTCCTTAGTTCAAAAATACTGCGCGCATTCTGAAAATGAGAGCGCCACTGCCACCTACTGAGTGGATGTGCAAGTACACTTTATTCCAGTACGGCCAAAAAAAAAAAAAAAAAAACACATAAAACATGTTCCCCGAGGTCACATGCGCCCCCCCTGGCATTGCTCTGCGTCCCCCCAGGGGGGCGCGCCCCACTATTTGAGAAGTACTGGTGTAAAGAAATCAACTGTGGGAGCAATTATTAGAAAATGGAAGACAAACAAGACCACTGATAATCTACCTCGATATGGGGCTCCATGCAAGAGCTCACCCTGTGCCATCAACATAATAACAAGAACGGTGAGCAAAAATCCCAGAACCACATGGGGGGACCTAGTGAATGACCTACAGAGAGCTGGGACCACAGTAACAAAGGCTACTATCAGTAACACAATGTGCCGCCAGGGACTCAAATCCTGCACTGGCGGACGTGTCCCCCTGCTGAAGCCAGTACACTTCCAGGCCCGTCTGCTCTTCTCTAGAGAGCGTTTGGATGATCCAGAAGAGGACCGGGATAATGTGGTATGGTCAGATGAAACCAAAATAGAACTTTTTGGTAGAAACACAGGTTCTCGTGTTTGGAGGAGAAAGAATACTGAATTGCCACCAAAGAACACCATACCCACTGTGAAGCATGGGGGCGGAAACATCATGCTTTGGGGCTGTTTTCTGCAAAGGGACCAGGACGACTGATCTGTGTAAAGGAAAGAACGAATGGGGCCATGTATCGAGAGATTTTGAGTGAAAATCTCCTTCCATCAGCAAGGGCATTGAAGATGAGACGTGGCTGGGTCTTTCGGCATGACAATGATACCAAACACACAGCCAGGGCAACAAAGGAGTGGCTTTGTAAGAAGCATTTCAGGTCCTGGAGTGGCCTAGCCAGTCTCCAGATCTCAACCCCATAGAAAATCTGTGGAGGGGGTTGAAAGTCCGTGTTGCCCAATGACAGCCCCAAAACATCACTGCTCTAGAGGAGATCTGTATGGAGGAATGGGCCAAAATACCAGCAAGAGTGTGTGAAAAACTTGTGAAGAGTTACAGAAAACGTTTGGCCTCCGTTATTGCCAACAAAGGGTACACAACAAAGTATTGAGATGAACTTTTGGTATTGACCAAATACTTATTTTCCACCATGATTTGCAAATACATTCTTTAAAAATCAAACAATGTGATTTTCTGTTTTTTGTTTCCACATTCTGTCTCTCATGGTTGATGGTTACCCATGTTGACAATTATAGGCCTCTCTAATATTTTCAAGTGGGAGAACCTGATTAAATACTTATTTGTCCAACTGTAGATACAATTCTCTCAACTCTAACATTTTCTAACAACAGATCGTTTTGGTGGGGAATCTTTATATTGCATACATACAAATAATACATCACACATTTTCCTTCATGGAAATTGTAACCTTTGGAATACATGCCTATGAAGTTATAGTGGACATAAATCATTCCAACATCCACATGCCTTGTTCATCCTGAGTTAGTGTGGACGCCAACACATACTGAAAATACTGTATGCAGCTCTTTTACTGATTTGGGACTCTGATAGCATGAGTAGGCTTTGTCTGGTTTCGCTAAAGTTCTTGAGTTAATTTGATAGCATTATATACAGTTGTTCACATATACGTGCTAAAACCTTTAAACATATATTTCATGTTTTTTGTCTGACTGTCTGAAGTCAACTAAGACTGAACCGCTCCTGTTTAAGATTAGTCAGGATTACCAAAATTAGTTAATTTTGTTATATGCCACAATATTGAGCGAGAAACATTTCTAAGATAATTTTATAGAGGTCAGAAGTTAAATACACAAAAAGCTCCACAGTATGTCTTTAAAAAACATTTGGAAGTCCAGATTAGGAGGTTATGGCTTTGAAGGTTTCTGATATGTTAACTGACAGCATGTGTCTTAATTGACGGCAAACTTGGGGATGTATTTATGGCCACACCTCAAACACTCTACCATTACTCCAAAAGAAACATTTAATGCCAAAATACAGTTGGCAAATAGACACTAAGACAAAAGTCATTGTTTCTAGAGACATGTCCTGAAGTCTGTTGAAACTAAAGTGGAGCTCTTTGGCCTTAATGACAAACGTTACATCTGGATTAAAAATGGGAAAACTAGATCTGAGAACACCATACCAACTATGACGCATGGATTTGCCATCACCATGTTATGAGGCATTTTTGCTAGAGCGGGACCTGAAGCTTTACATAAAATAAACGGCATCATGACAGAGAATATTACATGGACGGAGACTTTAAGGCAACATCTCAAGACATCAGCAAGGAAACTAAAAGTTGGGTGCAAATGGGTCATCTAAATGTACAATGACCTTAAGAATACTGCAGTAATTATTAAAAAGTGGCTTGAGGATAAGCTATTTTACAGGTAGATGGACTTTTCTGTATGGCATTACTGCCTGCCGCACCTGTTTTGGTGCCCAAGGGTCAGCTGGAGGGTTATCAGCTAGGAACCACCTTTCATCCACGTTCGCTCCTTTAATCACATCTTCTGGTGGCGGAGCAGTGATCGGAACATCTCCCTGTCACCCCCTGCAGCTGTTGTTACAGCTGTTGGTTACTTGTTCTTTCCCCAGTTCCTAAACTTCCTCCTCAGCCACAGCCAGAAGGTGCCTTTCTCAGCTTACTCTGCCAGATTTGTATTGGCTTTCTTCAGCTTCCATCCAGTCACTCGTACGTCCCTCAGCATACATGTGTCAGCGACATGGTTACTTGTTCTTTCCCCAGTTCCTAAACTTCCTTCTCAGCCACAGCCAGAAGGTGCCTTTCTCAGCTTACTCTGCCAGATTTGTATTGGCTTTCTTTAGCTTCCATCCAGTCACTCCTACGTCCCTCAGCATACATGTGTCAGCGACAGACCCACATAGACTAAGCAGCCAACCTCCCCTGGGTAAATATTGATCTTCCAGCAGGCCTCCCGGCCCTCAGCCGCAAACTCTGGATACCTGGCCTTCTTGCTCTTGAAGGTGGACTCCATTCACTCTTCTGACACCACAGTGAGCTCAATGAGGTGCACTGCTTTTGCCTTGTTGGACATAACCCCGACATCAGGGCATAGTAATGTAGTTGTGTCTCCATGGGGAATCGGAGCTGCTTGTTGAGGTCAACCCTCATGTCCCACTCCTGGCCAGGAAGGGCCTCGCGACCTCTCTCGGACTAGTGTATCTTTGTTCCCATCCTCGCCCATCTAAAACAAAGCTTTAATGGTTTTCTGCTGGTTCCTTGCTGCCCAGTCAATGCCCCTGTAGCACCTCAGCCAGTTTCCTCATGAACTGGTCGTGATGCCACCTGTAGCGCCACTGAGAGAGCGCAACCTTGCAGCCTGTCAGGATATGCTGAAGGCTTATGTTGAGGCATTTCAGAATGAACAGTTAATTTCTTGGAGTGGCCACCACAAAGCCCTGATCTGAATCTCTTTGAAAATGTGTGAGCAGATCTGAAAAGGCGTGTGCAAGCAAGGCGACTGACAAAATTGACTCATCTACACCAGTTCTGTCAGGGGGAATGGGCCAGGATTCCAAGTTCTTTCAGAAGCTTGTGGAAGGTTACCAAAAACTTTTGACCCTACTCATGTAGTTCAAAGAAAACGCTACTCAATACTAATAAAATGTATGTAAAGTTTTTGTTTTCCAAGAAAATAATATACAATATTTTATGAAATTATCTCTCATTACTGTGCCATTTAACAAAAGTAGATAATTTGGTAATTCAGACTGACAGAAAAGGTTTAGTCTGATTTGTCTTCAGACAGTGAAACAAAAAATTAAACATGTATTTTTGCACAGTGTATGTAAACCTCCAGCTTCAACTGTAGTTATCAATGTTATAATTATAATACTCTATACACTATATACAATACCCTTCATATATACCTTAATTTATAGCAAAATAAACAAAAAAAGCAACTCTGGCATTACTTTCTCAATGTCACTGTTATTCACATGGCTGCTAGCCAAAACATTCATTACCTTGCAAATTTTGACTCAACAGAGCCTAAAATGAGTGTATTTTATCAAGACATATTTTCAAAATTCTGGATGCCCAATGATTTGCTGTTCTAGTTTACTTTAATAGCCACTAGGAGCTGTCAGAGACAATAGATCACAGTCTGTGCTATAGTGCCGGCAGTCAAACAAAGACTATGCAGAAAGGCAAACGAAAAAAAAAATAACAGATGGAGAGTCATAGTGAATACTCGACTGGAGAAGAAACACAGATAGACTGAGGAGGTAAATCTATGAGCAAAGGGGGATAAAAATACAAGTAAAAATAGGGGTTAGAGAAAAACGGCAGTGCGTCTAACCTTGCTTTAGGCTAATACAGTAAGGGAAACGATGCAATTAATGTCCATAAGAATGTTGTTCTCAAAGACGCTTCAGGGTGATGACTCATCTCTTGACTTCTCAGGGATAGTGGCTACTCATGGTTCTTAAACACATCACTTAGGTGAGCATCAACTCTTATTTACTTATCTCATTAATTAGATGCAGCATAATTGGCACTATGGGTTGGTATCTGTCTGTCTGTCTGTCAGAGCCACATTTTTCTTGATTATAAGCACAAGACTTTAGCTCTAGTTATTAAACCACTATAGCCCCTTTCAGACTTATATCCCACTAAATCCCTGTGTAACGTGATATGGGATTTAACTGTGTTGTAGCTTTCAGACATGGGGGATGTACTGGGAATTACCCGGGTGGGACAGTTTCACGCATGTACCGAGTCAGCATTCTCTGAGCAGGGAGGGTGGGGGACAGGGTTTTATAACGCAGATATCATGTCATTTTTCGTGCGGTTGTCATTAGCAAAGCAAACCACAGTCCTAAAGATGGACGCCAAAATAGCAACAGACATACTCCGTTTCATCGCTGTGGTCTCTTCCTTGGTTTTAAGGTCCAGTAGCAGTTTAATTTCGCTATCTTTCCAGTTTGCCATGTTGATATTTGTGATATTTGTTTACCAATTTTCGTCTTGCCGTGAAGGAAGAGGAAATGATGTCGTGAATGCCGGCCGCCCCGCGGATCAAATTTCCAGGGCGGAGCAAGCCACAGCAAACAGACAGCGGAGTGGACCAATCAGCGACGGGCAGACGTTGGTGACGTTGTTAAAGCGACAAGTAACTAGCGTGAGCAGAGAATGGAGAAGTTTATTCAACATGGCTAGCGCGAGTCATGTTGACTGTTGTCAATGACTTGTGTCGATGTGTTTTTGGTAATTTATAACTGATTTTACCGTGGATTGGAACATATTCTCGGCTCTCCTGTTCGCCATCTGTGTTGTTGTAGAGACGACTTTCGGCGCGCAAGAGTGACGTTACTTGTTAAGAACACGTCACGCAAATAAACTAATCTGATTGGATGGTTGATTTTGTGCTTGCTTGAGAGGCCTTTAATGGGCTGGGTCCCAGACTATTCTCACGGTGTTTGAAAAATACAGGGAGAATAGTCTGGCAGTGCCAGGCAATTGTTTAACCCTTTAACCCCGAACGTGTCGGCAGTGATGCCTTTACGCATATCATCTTTGAAGCTTTGTCACGCTGTAATTACGTCACCCACGTGCCGCTGGTTGGTCTCGTTTGAAAGTGCGGAAGTTGATGTCCACCAGTTTTTATTTGAAGTCAATCGGCCAAGAAAAACGAGAGATAATGTCATTTGAGTTTTATAGTTTTATTGCACTCATAAATATGTATTAAAACGCTGCATGGACCATGTATCCATCTCCATATTTCCATCATTTCTTGTCCTTTTTCAAAACCGAAAGCAGCACAAAAGACTACATATCCTAACAGCCGTTGTGATGTCAAGAAGGACGAACTGAATGTGATCATTTTTAATAAATTTCCGAGCGAGGCGCCAACTATTGAAAGGGTGGCATGCGAAGCAAGCAACGGCCGGTTGGTTTAAGCGAGCGACTTTGAAACGTGCAGAATGAATCTAAAACTACATTTAGCGCAAGCTAATGCATTATTTCATCAACTCAAGGAAGAAGATGAGCCGTATTTGTCGTTGTTTTCTTGGGATGAGTCGGCGTCTCAGCAAGTAGAAGTGACAGCAGCGCGCAAAGCCGGAAACGGCGAAAGAGTAGGCTGTGTGATGTTGTATATGACGCAGCTCCGTGACATGTTCAAGAAGCTTTATTGAGTGGGGGAAAAAAAAACAAAAAAAAAACTTTATTGTGTCGCATGCCTGAAAAATTTTAATTGAACTGAACTACTGGTCAATATTTCTTAAAATACTTTTTTCCAAAGTTATATATATTTTTTCTTCACTATAATCTTTTCAATTTTTATGTAGATGTGTGTTCGGGAAGCTTGATTGCATGTACGTATATACTTTTGATAAGGTGATGGGTACAACACCTAACTTCACAAAGAGATATCCTCCAAACCCTTTTTGTGTTAGATGATATATATAATTTTTTTCTCTCACTATTTTGCACAGTATACTGGACTGTCTCAGGAAATTAGAATACACAATATTCTAATTTTTTGAGACAGTCCTGTGTATATATACAGGACTGTCTCAGGAAATTAGAATACACAATATTCTAATATTGTGTATTCTAATTTCCTGAGACAGTCCAGTATAATAGAGGTGTGCATCGACACCGCCCTCACGATTCGATTCGATTACGATTCGGAAGGCCACAATTCGATTCGATTCGATTCAATTCGATTCAGAGGGTCACGATTCGATTCAGTTCGATTCGGCAATGCATTGCGATGCATTAAAGCCTGGGATGCATTAAAATTCTAAAGCAAAGCATATTTTTTGTGAATCATGAGCCAACACAAGCGGACAGACATTAAACAACTTTTTATTGGCTCTTGTGTCACTCCTGGTCGAAGTCAAATGAAAATAGTATACTTTCTTATATATCTTTAAAAAAAAAAATCAGATCACAGCATTTAATTAGTGCTTATAATGAGACCAGGGCTTTCTCTTTTTTTTTACACATAGTAGCAGCCTTTCACACAGTGCAACATCTGAACTCCTGTGCAAAATCAGTAATAACAGTCACTGTATTTTAGTCACAACGACCCATCAATAAAAATATTCAAGTAAATATTAAAGAAAACGACAAAGAAAATATTGTAGTGCAGCAGCATCTTTATCGCAATATCAATCCAGGGATCAGTTCAGTTGCAAACAAAACATCAACTAAATTGCAATGTAGAACAAAAGTAAAATGTAGGCCTAGCCAATCTTATATCTATAATATTTCTCGCTCCCTCTTTCTCCGTTTCAGCCATTGTTATGTTATGTCCTATCTCTCTGCTCTCTCGATTACAACTGCGCTTGTCTGTGACGTTACTCCGGTAAGGAAGCGGATTTGGGTTCCTCGTCCCCCCTGCATAGAGGTTAGAGCTTGTGCCCGAACCCGACCCGACCCGAAATGTGAAGCATTCACGTTTCGGTGGGTCGGGTCGGGCCGCCGCGCCGGACTAATTAAGTATTAAAAAATAAATAAATAAATTTTTAAAAAAATGCACAGAGGGCTGTGGCGCAGCCCTCTTTTTCTTCTTCTCCTCCCGTTATTTCGTTGTGTGAATGCTTTTATAATTCTCATAAATATATGTAGACTATTTAAATATTGAGTAAACTTGCGTTTTTTCCTGCCAACTGAGAATTCGTTACGAAAGACACTTTTATTTTCGCACACAAAGGCAAATGTGATCCTTTTGAATCTTCTCTGTGTCTGTAAAACCGTTTTTTTTTTTTTTTTTTTTTAAATCAAACTTTCCCAGCGTTATTTCGTTGTGTAAATGCTTCTATAAATTTCATAAAAATATGTAGACTATTTAAATATTGAGTAAACTTGCGTTTTTTTCCTGCCAACTGAGAATTCGTTACGAAAGACACTTTTATTTACGCACACAAAGGCAAATGTGATCCTTTTGAATCTTCTCCTCTGTGTGTCTGTAAAACCGTGTTTTTTATTATTTTTTTTTTTTATCAAACTTTCCCAGCGTTATTTCGTTGTGTAAATGCTTCTATAAATTTCATAAAAATATGTAGACTATTTAAATATTGATTAAACTTGCGTTTTTTGTCTGCCAACTGAGAATTTGTTAGGAAAGACACTTTTATTTATGCACACAAAGGCAAATGTGATCCTTTCAAATCTTCTCCTCTGTGTGTCTGCAAAACCGTGTTTTTTTTTTATATTAAACTTTCCCAGCGTTATTTCGTTGTGTAAAGGCTTTTATAACTCTTATAAAAATATGTAGACTATTTAAACAGTAAGAAAACTTGAAGAAATGAAAATAAATTGCTGCTGCTGCTGCGTTTTTTTTTCCGCATCACTCGGCTCGGGCATGCAAATCTATAGTTAATTGATCTGGCCGGTCGGGCTTCAATACCAACGGGCCGTGTTGGGTTGGGCTGGAATTTTTTAGGCCCGATCTAACCTCTACAGGCTTGCTTTGAATGTAAAGTAGCTCTCTCTACAGGTAAACATGAGGATAACAATACATATGGGGAAACCAAATCCATTGCATCACCGGAATTGTGCAGGGAAGATTTTTGAACGTACTTATATATTTTAAAATGCGCTGAATCGATTCAGCGTGTTGCCCGCATCGAATCGAATCGTCCCTGCCCCACATCGGGATGCATCGCCGCATCGATTATTGTTGACACCCTTAGTATATAACCTGTTTTGACCATAGTATGTGTAAAGGCCAAAAACGACTATGACCATACCTGCTATTTATGTTGAATTGTCAAACATAAAACTATTCAATCTTATTTTTTTCTATTGAATGGTTATCCTAACAAGTTGAATAAATATTATCAAGCTTCAAAACGGTTGGTCGAGCATGTTTGGTTGTCAATGGCACATCAACATTACAAATTTTGAAAAAAGATTTTGGGATTTTTTTTTGTCTTTTTGGGTCCAAAATGTGGATTATAATTGGTCAGTGAAGAAAACAGTTTAGACATGAAGTTCAAGGTGTCCTGAAAAAAGGGACCCAACTTGGCCATTGTAAACATTTTTTTCTTTGAAATATAAAGGCAACATCAAATGCATGCAAATTCGGCCAAAATAGACTTAGGTGTTAAAGGGTTAACATCATGGTTTAGAGAATGGGTACAAACAGTTGGTGTTGGTGTTACACTTATATAGCGCTTTTAGCTCAAGGATTTCAGCTGTCACGTTCCACTGTGAGGAACACAGTAAGGGAATGGAAGACCACAAGCAAAGTTCAAGTTCAGGCATGTAGAGGCAGGCCAACAAAAATCTCAGATAATCAAAGGCAAAGGATGGTGAGAAGTCAAACTCAACCCACAGACCAGCTGCACAGACCGAAAACAAGACATTGCTGCAGATGGTTTCATTGTGCACTATTCAACTACTCAGCAAACCTTGAAAAAGGAGATGGTCTATAGGATAGTAATGTGGGAGACTTTTCTGCATACATGACACCAACGGAGTTGATGCTCAAGCACATTTGGACAAGCCAACTTCATTTTGGAACAAGGTACTATGTACTGATGAAGCTAAAATTAAAACATTTTTACATAACATGGGGCAGTATGCATGGAGGATGAATAAAAGAGCATTCTAAGGCCTTGTTCAAACTGGCAGGCAAAATCAGTTCTTTAGCCCATCCAGATTAAAACTGAATTGCTCTTTTGTAGTCTGAACAGTCACAAAGCACAGAAATCAGATTTTTGTGAGAATGATTGAAGACACATAGGGAAGGCAGTGCTATATCAGTAATGGACAAGATGCTTCTCATTCTGAACAGCTCAGATGGGTTTTGACTGTCCGTGACGTCACTCTATGCTGGATGATGCGTTTGTTGACACATCAACCTGTCAGGTGTGTCATTAATGTGGCCCAGTCTGAACATGGCCTAGAGGGATGCAATTGGAATCAGATATGCCTGCAGTCTTAACACAGCCTCAGACAAATAGTTGTCATCCACAGTAAAACTTGATTGTGAACCATCATGCTGTGGGGCTGAGTGGCCAGTGCAGGTAGTAACAACATTAATAAAGTTGCTAAAGGTCGCAGGTATTCCAATCAGTATCAGCAGAATCTGAACAACTATCTTCAAGAATCAGTGACAAAGTTGAAAGTTCGCCAGTGCTTCATACTTCAACAAGACAACGACCCTAAACACTGCTCCAAATCTACAAAGGATCTCATAGAAAGGGAAAGGTACAAACTTCTGGAATGGCCATCTCAGTCCCCAGACCTGAATATTATTGAAAACCTGTGGTGTGATTTAACACTAGAATGCCCAGAAGAGGTCCATTTGGCCTTTGCCAATACAAAAGCCCATGTTCCAGAATTCTCTGGCACTGATGTCACACCATCCACTGACTGAAAGTGGGCTGTTCATGCTTGGAAACCGTCAAACCTGACTGAACAGGAGAGGAAGAATGGTCCACAATACGCTTATCCAAAATCCAGACCCACTTGGATGGGTACCTCCCTACTACCCAGGCTCCAAGTTTGTCTAGTAGGGTGGAACAATCCTGTAACCCCCACCCCTACTAGGCAAGAAAACAAGCCCAAACCCCGGGCTGTCTGAACTGCAGATACAGAACAGATTGATCAAAGAATATTAAACTATTCACTAATGCTACTTTTTGCGAAATGAACAATTGTGGTTATTTGCTAAAGTGACAGGACTGGACCTTCAGAGTTAGACACCAAACCAAAATATATACAGTGGTACCTCTACATATGAAGTTAATTTGTTCCAGGACCTTGTTTATAAGTCGAAATGGTCGTATGTCGAGCAGGATTTCCCCATAAGAATACATTATAATTCCATTAATTTAAAACCTACACTAAATCCTTAATAAATACTGCTGTTACTATTGCTAAGAGCAATTAGAACGAGCATAAAAAATAAATTATGAATAAAAATTGGAATAATAATAGTAATAATAATAATAATAATAATACCTGTAATAATGTAACAAATCGAGTTCTAATGTGGCAATTGTATTTTGTGTGGTGTACCTGAAGGCACCGCAGGGCTGACGGCAGAGTGAGAGAGTGCAGTTGAAATATTACTTTCACTTTTAATCTCTTGTTGTTGCTGGCAGTTGGCATGTTGTGTTGCACAAGTTCTGAAATAAATGATTAAAAACCTGACTAAGCTGGCGATATATTGGGCGATGGCTGTCACCTTGACTTATAAAGACTGGCAAACGGAGGTCGGAGGAATATTGTCAAGCAGTTAGTGGACGCGCACCCCACGCTCATATTTTTCCGTTAGGAAGCCTCGCCTTTTCTTTCACCACCGGCTTCAATATTGTTGGAACCCATGTTGATTCTCTCACAAGAAAATCCGCCGTGTGTGCATCTTGCGGGAAAACAATGAAATTGTGACGCTGTCATAAATCGTCGTATTTTGAGCATTTAGTCGGATGTAGAAACAAATGGTGAGTCAAATTTTACGTCATATGTCGAAAATTTCATGTGTAGAAGCGATCGTATGTTGAGGTACCACTGTACAGTAGACTTTTGTGGAGAAAATACATGGTAACCAGTAGGGTTGTTCCGATCATGTTTTTATGCTCCCGATCCGATCCCGATCGTTTTAGTTTGAGTATTTGCCAATCCCGATATTTCCCGATCGGATTGCTTTTTTTTTTTGCTCCCCATTCAATTCCAATCATTCCCGATAATTTTTCTCGATCATATACATTTTGGCAATGCATTAAGAAAAAAATGAATAAAACTCGGCCCAATATATACATTCAACATACAGTACATAAGTACTGTATTTGTTTATTATGACAATAAATCCTCAAGATGGAATTTACATTATTAACATTCTTTCTGTGAGAGGGATCCACGGATAGAAAGACTTGTAATTCTTAAAGGATAAATGTGACTTTGTATATTGTGACTAAATATTGCCATCTAGTGTATTTGTTGAGCTTTCATTAAATGATACTGGAGCCCTTTAACTTCTGCCCAAATGCATGATGGGAAGTGCAACCATGACTGTGTGTCATGGTACCAATTGATATATCTTCTCTGCGTTGGGAAATAATATAGGGTGTTAAGAAAAAGATCAACTACTACCTTTCTTCCCCACTATGCTTCCCACGATTATTCTAATCATTGGGAGAGGGATTGTAAGGCTTTAGCGACTCCAAAGGCTGTCAAAATTCTCTCTACTCATTTTACGCTGCCTTATGGCTCTATATACTGTATGGGTAAAACGGCGCCATTATAGATTGAATGCGACAATGCGTGAGTGGGTCGTGCAGCGCATGCGTTAATTGCGTTAAATATTGTAATGTGATAAATGTAAAAAGTATTAATTCTCGCCGTTAATGCAATAAATTTGATAACCCTACCTTAAACTGAAACTAAAGACTCTGGAAGAGTGTAACACATTATGTCTGTAACGTTAAATACAATTAGAAAACGATTTAATTAAACAATATATATATATATATATATATATATTAAAAAAAGGCATGTCCGATATTTTTTTGCCGATTCTGATACTTTGAAAATGATGTCATCCCGATCGATTGGGACATCTCTAGTAACCAGGGCTATTGTTTTAGAGAAGGGCCACTTTGTGTAACAGAAAAGGTTCAAACGAAAGTTCCGAAATTTTGACATTAGGCTTAATCTTCGAGTTAGCGGGGGTTAAATTAGTCGGTGGAGTTGATTTCAACAAATTCCGTAAAGTTTTCTAGTTATTTATTCATTTTCAGGGCTCCGGAGTGGCTAACCTAGCGCGATTCAATGGTCCTTTCCTCGGATGCTGATAAATCTGTTAATTTTGTTTTTTTTTTTTAACATAGTAAATTAAATTAAAAATGCAGATCGTTGCAGCCAAAACAATGTCACACCAAGTTGCCGTAATTCATTTATTTCTGCAGGACTATTTTTTCAAAAATTTTATTTATTTTTTTTGATGTGCAATGCGACTCCAATAGAGAGGAGTGCTTCAACCACTCGTGCTCACGCTGCACTTGAGGAAGGTGGGAAGTGGGACTTATTCCACTTGGATGGTACTAGTTGCGACCTCAAAGCATTCCAAGTGTTTTTTATTTTGGCCATGTCGACAGCATGCACAAGTGTTAACAAATTTCCAATAAATATCTGACAACTGGTAAAACATTATGTAGGTGCATCTTCATTCAATAATGAGCTGGATAGCCTGTAATGTCTTCGAAGCTATGAGCTAAAAAAAAAAAAAACAACATATTTCTCTAGTTTTCTTTTTTTCACACAAATGAACATCACCCCTCATAGTTCTTTGCACACCTAAAGGAAAATTATGTTAGTATACAGTGCCTTGCAAAAGTATACGGCCCCCTTGAACCTTGCAACCTTTCGCCACATTTCAGAGTTCAAACATAAAGATATAAAATTTTAATTTTTTGTCAAGAATCAACAACAAGTGGGACACAATCGTGAAGTGGAACAACATTTATTGGATAATTTAAACATTTTTAACAAATAAAAAACTGAAAAGTGGGGCGTGCAATATTATTCGGCCCCCTTGCGTTAATACTTTGTAGCGCCACCTTTTGCTCCAATTACAGCTGCAAGTCGCTTGGGGTATGTTTCTATCAGTTTTGCACATCGAGAGACTGACATTTTTGCCCATTCTTCCTTGCAAAACAGCTCGAGCTCAGTGAGGTTGGATGGAGAGTGTTTGTGAACAGCAGTCTTCAGCTCTTTCCACAGATTCTCGATTGGATTCAGGTCTGGACTTTGACTTGGCCATTCTAACACCTGGATACGTTTATTTTTGAACCATTCCATTGTAGATTTGGCTTTATGTTTTGGATCATTGTCCTGTTGGAAGATAAATTTCCGTCCCAGTCTCAGGTCTTGTCCAGATACCAACAGGTTTTCTTCCAGAATGTTCCTGTATTTGGCTGCATCCATCTTCCCGTCAATTTTAACCATCTTCCCTGTCCCTGCTGAAGAAAAGCAGGCCCAAATGATGATGCTGCCACCATCATGTTTGACAGTGGGATTGGTGTGTTCAGGGTGATGAGCTGTGTTGCTTTTACGCCAAACATATCGTTTTGCATTGTGGCCACAAAGTTCAATTTTGGTTTCATCTGACCAGAGCACCTTCTTTCACATGTTTGGTGTGTCTCCCAGGTGGCTTGTGGCAGACTTTAAACGAGACTTTTTATGGATATCTTTGAGAAATGGCTTTCTTCTTGCCACTCTTCCATAAAGGCCAGATTTGTGCAGTGTACGACTGATTGTTGTCCTATGGACAGACTCTCCCACCTCAGCTGTAGATCTCTGCAGTTCATCCAGAGTGATCATGGGCCTCTTGGCTGCATCCCTGATCAGTTTTCTCCTTGTTTGAGAAGAAAGTTTGGAAGGACGGCCGGGTCTTGGTAGATTTGCAGTGGTCTTATGCTCCTTCCATTTCAATATGATGGCTTGCACAGTGCTCCTTGAGATGTTTAAAACTTGGGAAATCTTTTTCTATCCAAATCCGGCTTTAAACTTCTCCACAACAGTATCTCAGACCTGCCTGGTGTGTTCCTTGGTTTTCATAATTCTCTCTGCACTTTAAACAGAACCCTGAGACTATCACAGAGCAGGTGCGTTTATACGGAGACTTGACACACCGGTGGATTCTATTTATCATCATCGGTCATTTAGGACAACATTGGATCATTCAGAGATCCTCACTGAACTTTGCAATGCTGCACTGAAAGTAAAGGGGCCGAATAATATTGCACGCCCCACTTTTCAGTTTTTTATTTGTTAAAAAAGTTTAAATTATCCAATAAATGTTGTTCCACTTCGCGATTGTGTCCCACTTGTTGTTGATTCTTGACAAAAAAAATAAATTTGATATCTTTATGTTTGAAGCCTGAAATGTGGCGAAAGGTTGCAAGATTCAAGGGGGCCGAATACTTTTGCAAGGCACTGTAATTATTTAATGTATTAAAAATGATCATATATGGTTTGTATTGCAAATTTAAAAATCACTGCAAAAGTTCAGTTAGAAATAGCTGGATGCCACCTTCAAATAAATATATAAATAAATAGAACAGAGAAACAAACAAACAGAAAACACTACGGTATTGTCAAATCAAGGATAACTCACTTATTATCTCTAAATCAAATGCACTCATAGAACAATGCGAGCTGGTTTTATTACATTTAACATTGAAACTATGCTCTTGAGTGGGGTAACTGACAGCTCCATTAGCCATAACATAGTGTACTTTTCAAAATACTGGCCTATACTCTGAAAAATAATACAGCTTAATTAATTGCCAGTGGAGCATATATCTATATATAATTGATGGTCTTATCTTAAAAAAGATGTTTGACAAGTATCTGGAATAATCCATAACGCTTAAATGACAACATACACATTTATTCTTTAGAGCTGAAAACAAAAACCTTTCTTTTTGAAATACTGGAGAAATACATTAGATCACGGTTAGAATTTATATTGGTCAGAAAAAATTGGGACCTTAACCATTATTATTATTTTTTTTAAGTTAGTGATTCTATTTTACATTGTGCCCATGGGACCCAAATGGAGCATATACTGTACATTGCCTCCATCACAGCACTGTCACCATTTAATTACCAAACACTGATTTTTATCTTTTTGGAAGAGCCGTTAAATACTTCACTAAATAGCAGTATAAGAGAAACTGAATAGTCTGTCAGTGTGTATCTGAGGTCACACCAAGTTATTAACCCTACGCTTGAATCACTCTGTCATGGGTAAACAACCAGGAGTAAATAACGACACTTCGTTTACCCCCTTCTCACCTCTGACAATTTGACATCCACTTGGACAAACTTTGAGCTGCTTTCTTCCCTTATTTTCAGCATTGTTTTTTTCTATGAAATCATACAGCCACAAGGTTGTATTGTGAACCAAATCCCTGTAGAGTGGGTAGTCTGTAGGATGTGCATCCATAAATCACATAGTTTCCATTACATCGCTTGTCCATCTACGATCCTGACTGAGGGTTCTCGAGAGTCACCTTTAAAAACTGATTCATCATGAAATATGGACCCCTTCGGATCAATAAATCAAGGTTATGATGGGATTGAAGACTGATGTCAACCCGCTAACTACTTTTCTTTGCGGTCTGGCAGGCAAATATAAAGAGACCACTTTTTATTATAATTTGGTAACACTTTACAATAAGGGTCCCTTAATTAACATTAGTTAATGCATTTATAAACAATAACTAATGTTTAAGTAACATTACAATAATTAATATAATTGCTTATCTAACATTTATTAAAAATTAACATGAGTTAATGCATTAGTTAATGCATTCAGTAATAGTTAATTAAGGTTAAGTAATACTTATGAGGTACGTTCACGTGAAATAATACCATACTTAAGGTTAGGTTAGCAGTACCCAAGGACTCACCGAGCAATGTTTCTCATTTTAAGAAAAATCACTTACTAGTACCAGTATATATTAATAACTATTTATTAATGCACTAATGTATATGTGAATTAATGTTATGTATTATATATATACTATATATTATAACTAGGGCTGTCAAACGATTAAAATTTTTAATCGAGTTAATCACAGCTTAAAAATTAATTAATCGTAAATAATCGTAATTCAAACCATCTATAAAATATGCCATATTTTCTGTAAATTATTGTTGGAATGGAAAAATAAGACACAAGACTGATATATACATTCAACATACTGTATAAAAGTACTGTATTTGTTTATTATAGCAATAAATCAACAAGATGTCATTAACATTAACCTTCTGTTAAAGCGATCCATGGATAGATTTGTAATTCTTAAAAGATAAATGTTAGTACAAGTTATAGAAATTTTATATTAAAACCCCTCTCAATGTTTTCGTTTTAATGAAATTTGTAAAATTTTCAATCAAAAAAAAAAACTAGTAGCTTGCCATTGTTAATGTCAATAATTACACAATGCTCATGGTGCTGAAACCCATAAAATCAGTCGCACCTAAGCGCCAGGAGAGGGTGACAAAACACCAAAAAACACAAGTATTAAGTGGACATGAAACTGTGCTGTCATTTTAATATGGTTGAGCGGGGCATGTGCGTTAGTTGCGTCAAATATTTTAACGTGATTAATTAAAAAAAAAATAATTATCGCCCGTTAACGCGATAATTTTGACAGCCCCAATTATAACCTAACCTTAAAGTGCCTGTGACACGAAAAAGCATGTTTATTTCATAATACACATTGTATTTTATGCCCCTGAATGATATGGGCCGCTTGGATGTGTGTGGAAGCGATCGCTATTTTTATTTAGTTTTTTTAATCCCGCGCCATGAAAATGAGTGACTTCCGGCTTCGGTCTTGCATTGAGGAGGAGGGCGCTGTGACGTGTACGGTAGAAGACGTCCTCTTCACGCTACAGTGTACTGTTGTGTATGAGGACGAAGGATTCAGCTGATTTTGCGGATTAATACGTTTATTTTTCGCATCACGCCAGCCAAATGGCTGCAGAAAAATCATTCTGTGTGAGGGAGAGGCGTATGCACCTTTTTGGAGTTTCAAAAGGTTCCCATTCACCGTGGATATTTACTGTGGGACCATTGGACTTACGAGGAAGTGAGTAAACATCTTGTTTTGTATTATGTCAAATACGAATACAGCGATTACAAAGTAAACACTACAAACTTCCTTTAAATGAAGGACTACTTACGTTTGATCATTGATAGGCATGTAAAAAGCTCTCCTAATGCTCATTAGCAGCAGCACGTTAGCTGCACAACAACTTCAGCCACCCTCCTCCGGGGAACGAACTGTAAATTGCTCTCCGCCGGGCGGTTTGCCGATCCGCAAAGACAATCGACAACCGGGTCGTCATGTCAAATAATCCGGGATAGTTATGTGTGATTTTCCGCTTCGAAGACTTTGAAACTGTCATGTTTATGTGCCTTCTCAGTTCTTTTCTTTCCTTTCCAGCACATTATGCAGCTGGATGGGCGGGGCTGTGCTGCACACCTGTGGCACATTTGGAGCGCTCATTATTTAAGGACTCCTGTCACCGTCTGCGAGTGTCGGACTATTGCATTTGCTTGTTACCTGCTTTGCTTACCGCTGTGTGCTCATCGTCACCCTTGGTGCTTCCCGACATTCTTCGATCGTGTTCTGGTTTGATCTCATTTACCTTTGTGTTTTATTGGGATTTTGTAATTATAATTTTGTACTGTTATATTCACGCCATTTTGGCGTGCTCTCTCAGTTGTATTTTCTTACTCGCGTTTTCTAGCGTGCTCTCTCAGTTGTATTTTCTGACCCGCGTTTTCTAGCGTGCTCTCTGTTGTATTTTCTTACCCGCGTTACTTAGCGTGCTCTCTCAGTTGTATTTTCTTACTCGCGTTACTTTGGCGTGCTCCCTTTGTTCTCGTTTTTTGTAATAAATACTTCTAATTTCAAAGTCTGTGTTTGGATCCATATTGTAACATAACAGAATAGTCCGACCATGGATCCCACAGATTCTGAAAGTACTCGTCGTGTAATCGCCTGTCACGGTCACGTGATCAGCCAGCACGAACAGTCACTGCGTGAACTAGCAAACGCGATCGGCTCGCTAATTACACGAGTAGAAAAGATGACGTCACCTTCACAGTCTTGTGGCATAGTTGACGCTGCGGTGGCGCCCGATCAGCTCCCTCCCTCTTCGATGGGTCCGCCGGCGTCCTTTCGGGAGCCGGTGTTGCCACACCCCCATCGATATGAGGGAGAACCCGGTGCTTGCCGACAATTTTTGCACCAGTGCTCCCTTGTTTTTGACCAACAGCCATACACATTTGCGAGTGATAGCTCCCGTGTAGCATATGCCATGAGTCTCCTCGCCGGTAAAGCTGCTACGTGGGCCATGGCGGTAAGCAACTCTACACCCACGATCCGTCAGTCATACGAGACTTTTAAGACTGAGTTTATGAGGGTTTTTGACCATCCGGTTAAAGGCAAGGAGGCAGGCAGCCGCCTGCTGGATTTTTTTCAAGGCGATCTGTCTGTGGCGGACTACTCCATTCAGTTCCGCATTTTGGCCGCGGAGTGCGGTTATGGCGAAACGGCTCTGTGTGGTATTTTTCGGCGGGGGCTGTCGCCTGCTGTCAAAGATGAGTTGGCGGCCCGGGATGATTCATCGGGTCTGGAGGACCTGATTTCTCTGTCCGTGCTTTTGGACAATCGTCTGAAGGAGCGCGAGAGGGAACGAGCCATGGAGACTCGGGGACGTCGTTGGCCTTCGCCGCGGGGCGGCCCGACAGCGGACCGTGCAGATGGCTTCGTCGAGCCGTCATTTGTCTCCACGCCGACGCGGGGTCCAGGCTCGACAGGAGTGGAGCCTATGCGACTCGGTGGCGGTCGTCTTTCTGCAGCGGAGCGACGGAGACGGATGACAACGGGTTTGTGTCTGTACTGCGGCTTGCCGGGGCACCATGTCGCCGCCTGTGACGCGATCCCTTCAGGTCGCCTCGGATCTTCGGCCGCTGGGGCTCCCCTCGCCCGAGGGGGAACGAGATTCAGGCATGACCGCAGTCCATCGAACGAGTTGCCTCGCGACAAATTAAATGAACCAATACACCCTCGAGGTGATTTGAGACTGCAACTGCCGGGAGAGGTGTCATATAGTGGGATTAATTTTAGGTTTACTGCTTTAGTTGATTCGGGGGCGGATGACTGCTTTATAGACCGAAGTGTTGTTGACGCTCTTAAATGTCCGTTGATAAAACTAGCTCGGCCTAAAAAGGTTTTAGATCTCGATGGGCGACCCCTGGCGGACGTGAGATTTATTACGCCTCCGCTCAAAACAAAGCTTTCCGGTAATCATTTTGAGATCCGTAGTTTTTTAGTGATGCCGTGCAAGTCGGCTCCAGTTGTACTTGGGCTCCCCTGGTTAAAAGTGCATAACCCTAATATTGATTGGGCCAAGACACAAGTAGTGACGTGGAGCTCATTTTGTTATGCGCACTGCTTACGTTCTGCATGTTTACTTCCTGGTCAAACGCAGGCGGCCATCGAGCCGGTCAATTTGGAGAATGTTCCGGCCGAATATCATGACCTCCAGCACGTTTTTAGCGAAGAGCGTGCCAAGACCCTGCCACCGCACCGTCCGTACGACTGTGCAATTGAATTATTGCCTAATGCCGCGTTGCCTAGCTCTAGATTATACCAGGTCTCTAAACCGGAACAAGAGGCAATGAGGGAATACATCTCCTCTTCCTTGGCTGCTGGCCTTATTCGCCCGTCATCTTCTCCTTTGGGGGCGGGGTTTTTCTTCGTCGGCAAAAAAGATGGGGGTCTTAGGCCGTGTATCGACTATCGGGGTCTCAACGAGATCACTATCAAAAATAAATATCCGCTGCCGTTGTTGGATTCGGCTTTTGCTCCGTTGAAATCAGCCACAGTATTCACCAAATTAGACTTGCGCAGCGCTTACCACTTAGTCAGGATTCGTGAGGGAGACGAGTGGAAAACCGCTTTCAAAACCCCGCTCGGGCATTTCGAGTACCTGGTCATGCCTTTCGGCCTAACTAACGCACCTGCTGTTTTTCAGAGCCTCATAAATGATATATTGCGTGACATGCTAAATGTGTTCTGTTTTGTTTATTTAGATGACATTCTGATATTTTCTAGAAGCCTGCAGGAACATCACCAACATGTCCGCATGGTTCTGCAAAGACTACTAGAAAATAAACTGTTTGTCAAAGCTGAAAAGTGTGAGTTCCACCAAGGGTCAATCCAGTTTCTTGGTTTTATTGTGGAAAAAGGGCAGCTACGACCTGACCCAGCTAAAATTAAGGCAGTAGCAGAATGGCCGACTCCCACTTCACGTAAGCAATTACAAAGATTCCTTGGGTTTGCCAATTTTTATAGGCGTTTTATCCAAAATTATAGTATGAGGGCTGAGCCCCTGACCAGGCTGACCTCTAACAAACGCCCCTTTGTGTGGTCTCCAGTGGCAGAGGCCGCATTCGTAAGTCTTAAACGGTCATTCACGAGCTCGCCCGTCCTTGTCCATGCTGACCCAGATCTTCCTTTTGTGGTCGAGGTTGACGCGTCGAGTTCCGGAGTGGGGGCAATCCTGTCCCAGAGGTCTTCAGTCGACCAGAAACTGCACCCCTGTGCCTTCTACTCCCGCCGCCTCACCCCTGCCGAGGCGAATTACGATGTGGGCAACAGGGAGCTGCTCGCTATAGTCCAGGCTTTGCAGGAATGGAGGCACTGGTTGGAGGGCACAGAGGTACCGTTCCAAATACTTACCGACCACAAGAACCTGCAATACCTTCGGGCCGCCAAGCGTCTCAACTCACGCCAGGCCCGTTGGGCATTACTCCTGACGCGATTCAACTACGTGATCACTTACCGTCCAGGTTCAAGAAACGGGAAGCCCGATGCGCTTTCAAGGCTTCATGAGCCAGCGGGGGAGGAGCCTTCGGAGGAGCCTGTTGTTCCTGGAAACCTGATAGTCGGCGCGCTACGCTGGGAGGTCGAACGGCTTGTGGAAGAGGCCCTGCAAGGCGTTAAGGTGCCTGGAGGCTGTCCTGCTGGCAGGCTATTTGTTCCGGTTGCTCAGCGTGCAGCAGTGCTGAAGTGGAGTCACACTTCAAAGTTCGCCTGCCACCCGGGTGTGTCCCGCACATTCTTCCTACTTTCCCAAAAATTTTGGTGGCCAGGTATGAGAAAGGACGTCATGGACTATGTTTCTGCTTGCTCCGTCTGCGCTCGGGGCAAGGCAGTCCACCGTGCTCCAGCAGGACTCTTGCGTCCCTTGCCTGTTCCATCTCGCCCTTGGTCCCATGTTGCACTTGACTTCATCACTGGCCTTCCACGCTCCAGGGGTCATTCCGTCATCTTGAATGTGGTGGACAGATTCTCCAAGATGGTACACTTCGTCGCTCTCCCAAAGTTGCCTTCGGCTCTGGAAACCGCTGACTTGCTGGTAACACACGTGTTTCGGACTCATGGCATCCCGTGTGACCTCGTCTCCGACAGGGGCCCCCAGTTTGTCTCCCGGGTTTGGGCAGCGTTCTGCAAAGCCTTGGGGGCCACGTCAAGTTTGTCTTCTGGTTACCACCCACAGTCCAACGGGCAGACTGAACGGGTCAACCAGGAGCTGGAGGCCGCCCTCCGTTGCGTCTGTCACCTGCACCCAGCTTCCTGGTCTTCACACCTCCCTTGGGTGGAGTACGCTCACAACACCCTCGTTTGCTCAGCCACCGGGAGGTCACCTTTCATGACCGCATATGGGTTCCAGCCGCCGCTATTCCCGTCTCAGGAGGCCGAGGTCGTTGTGCCATCTGTCCAGGTGCACCTGCGGAGAGCCCATAGGGTCTGGAGAGACACTAGGGCGGCACTTGTCCGCACGGCAGCCCGCAACCGTCTGATTGCTGATCGCCATAGGAGACCGGCTCCAGCTTATCGTCCGGGCCAGACGGTCTGGCTGTCGGCGCGGGATTTACGCCTTGCTGGGACTTCTAAGAAGCTAGGCCCTAGATTCGTGGGCCCTTTCGCGGTGGACTCTGTGGTGAACCCTGTCGCAGTCAGGCTGAAGCTTCCCAGCTCGATGAAGATTCACCCCGTTTTCCACGTCTCGCTGCTCAAGCCTGTCTCCACCTGTCCTCTGAACCCTCCGCCAGTGCCTCCTCCTGCTCCTCGCATAGTCGACGGTGGACCAGTGTACACGGTGCGTGTCATTCTCGATTCCAGGAAGAGGGGTAGGGGGGTGCAGTACCTGGTCGACTGGGAAGGTTACGGCCCTGAGGAACGTTCCTGGGTACCCCGCTCCTGGATTCTCGACCCGTCACTTCTGCGGGATTTCCACTCCCTCCATCCGTTGAAACCAGGTGGTCCGCCAGGGGGCGTCCGTTGAGGGGGGGGTTCTGTCATGTTTATGTGCCTTCTCAGTTCTTTTCTTTCCTTTCCAGCACATTATGCAGCTGGATGGGCGGGGCTGTGCTGCACACCTGTGGCACATTTGGAGCGCTCATTATTTAAGGACTCCTGTCACCGTCTGCGAGTGTCGGACTATTGCATTTGCTTGTTACCTGCTTTGCTTACCGCTGTGTGCTCATCGTCACCCTTGGTGCTTCCCGACATTCTTCGATCGTGTTCTGGTTTGATCTCATTTACCTTTGTGTTTTATTGGGATTTTGTAATTATAATTTTGTACTGTTATATTCACGCCATTTTGGCGTGCTCTCTCAGTTGTATTTTCTTACTCGCGTTTTCTAGCGTGCTCTCTCAGTTGTATTTTCTGACCCGCGTTTTCTAGCGTGCTCTCTGTTGTATTTTCTTACCCGCGTTACTTAGCGTGCTCTCTCAGTTGTATTTTCTTACTCGCGTTACTTTGGCGTGCTCCCTTTGTTCTCGTTTTTTGTAATAAATACTTCTAATTTCAAAGTCTGTGTTTGGATCCATATTGTAACATAACAGAAACATCACTCGGTTCGGGTTAGCATGTCGGCTAGCTGTCACGCCTTCTGGTTTGTTTACATTCTCCGAAGCCGGGGAAGGAAAATTACATATGTCCGATTTAGGTGTCAAAAAATATCGTTTGGGAGGTGCGACAGTAAAGGTGAAGTCGACAGTTTTGACCATTATGGAGTCATTTTGCCATGTCGTCCTGAATAAATGCATTTTTATTATTTCATATTCCATTCAGCACAAGACTGTTATTTGTCATGACCATGCCATTTATGTAGCAATTGGAGAAAATACTTGGATAAAAAGAATATCCTGTAAAAATATTGAAGTAAAGAGACAGAAACAATGACATTTTGCCACTCTCTTCGTTGCCTTTTCCTCGTTGTGAATAGTTCCCCCTTGACGGGCTGACTGGTCCTTCTCAAGCCATTTATATAGCTATTGGGGAAAAATACTTGGATAAAAAGAATATCCTATAAAAATATTGGAGTAGAGAGACTGAAACAATGACATTTTGCGGCTCTCTTCGTCACGTTTTCCTCGTTCTGATTAATTCCCTCTCAATGGGCTGAATAGTAAAACCGATGAGCCCAGTCTACCGCTGACATCATCCACCTGTTGGGGACGCTAAAGCCCTATAATGGTAGGCGTGGCTAACCGGCAGATTAAAAGACTAATTTCTCGTCATCTGTGCTTTGCTAAATTGTTGTATATAGTCGAATCGTCTCAAAATATGATTCTAATTCACATAATAATGCCATTTAAGACTTTTTTTCTCGTGTCATATGCTCTTTAAATATGGTATTATTTCACGTGAACGTATCTCATAAGTATTACTTTACCTTAATGTTTTTTGGACCCTTATTGTAAAGTGTAGCATATGTGTCCCTTAGCTAAGAAATTAAAAATGCTTAAGTTAACAAACCGTCACCCTAAACCCTAACCCTATCTAGGCCTACATATATACAAACAGTGCCTTGCAAAAGTATTCGGCCCCCTTGAACCTTGCAACCTTTCGCCACATTTCAGGCTTCAAACATAAAGATATAAAATTTTAATTTTTTGTCAAGAATCAACAACAAGTGGGACACAATCGTGAAGTGGAACAAAATTTATTGGATAATTTAAACTTTTTTAACAAATAAAAAACTGAAAAGTGGGGCGTGCAATATTATTCGGCCCCCTTGCGTTGATACTTTGTAGCGCCACCTTTTGCTCCAATTACAGCTGCAAGTCGCTTGGGGTATGTTTCTATCAGTTTTGCACATCGAGAGACTGACATTCTTGCCCATTCTTCCTTGCAAAACAGCTCGAGCTCAGTGAGGTTGGATGGAGAGTGTTTGTGAACAGCAGTCTACAGCTCTTTCCACAGATTCTCGATTGGATTCAGGTCTGGACTTTGACTTGGCCATTCTAACACCTGGATACGTTTATTTTTGAACCATTCCATTGTAGATTTGGCTTTATGTTTTGGATCATTGTCCTGTTGGAAGATAAATCTCCCGTCCCGGTCTCAGGTCTTTTCCAGATACCAACAGGTTTTCTTCCAGAATGTTCCTGTATTTGGCTGCATCTATCTTCCCGTCAATTTTAACCATCTTCCCTGTCCCTGCTGAAGAAAAGCAGGCCCAAACCATGATGCTGCCACCACCATGTTTGACAGTGGGGATGGTGTGTTCAGGGTGATGAGCTGTGTTGCTTTTACGCCAAACATATCGTTTTGCATTGTGGCCAAAAAGTTCAATTTTGGTTTCATCTGACCAGAGCACCTTCTTCCACATGTTTGGTGTGTCTCCCAGGTGGCTTGTGGCAAACTTTAAACGAGACTTTTTATGGACATCTTTGAGAAATGGCTTTCTTCTTGCCACTCTTCCATAAAGGCCAGCTTTGTGCAGTGTACGACTGATTGTTGTCCTATGGACAGACTCTCCCACCTCAGCTGTAGATCTCTGCAGTTCATCCAGAGTGATCATGGGCCTCTTGGCTGCATCTCTGATCAGTTTTCTCCTTGTTTGAGAAGAAAGTTTGGAAGGACGGCCGGGTCTTGGTAGATTTGCAGTGGTTTGATGCTCCTTCCATTTCAATATGATGGCTTGCACAGTGCTCCTTGAGATGTTTAAAGCTTGGGAAATCTTTTTGTATCCAAATCCGGCTTTAAACTTCTCCACAACAGTATCTCGGACCTGCCTGGTGTGTTCCTTGGTTTTCATAATGCTCTCTGCACTTTAAACAGAACCCTGAGACTATCACAGAGCAGGTACATTTATACGGAGACTTGATTACACACAGGTGGATTCTATTTATCATCATCGGTCATTTAGGACAACATTGGATCATTCAGAGATCCTCACTGAACTACTGGAGTGAGTTTGCTGCACTGAAAGTAATATTGCACGCCCCACTTTTTTTATTTGTTAAAAAAGTTTAAATTATCCAATAAATGTTGTTCCACTTCACGATTGTGTCCCACTTGTTGTTGATTCTTGACAAAAAAATTAAATTTCATATCTTTGTTTGAAGCCTGAAATGTGGCGAAAGGTTGCAAGATTCAAGGGGGCCGAATACTTTTGCAAGGCACTGTATATATTTAATTTTACCAAACTATTAGTTACTGTCTGGTTGTGCATTAACTAATGCATTAACTCATGTTAATTAATATAATAATACATGTTAGATAAGCAATTACAGTAATTATTCTAATGTTACTTAAACATTAGTTGTTGTCTTAAAATGCATTAACTAATGCATTAACTCATGTTTATTAATATATTAATAAATGTTAGATAAAGGATTAAATGAATTATTTTCATGTTATTTAAATATGAGTTATTGTCTAAAAATGCATTAAGTAATGTTATTCAAGGGACCCTTATCGTAAAGTGTTACCTATAATTTTTTGTTTTATTTATACTGCATTTGGACTGGTTTTTTTTTTATTTTATGATTGGCTGGCAACCTGGGTGTACCCCACGTCTGGCCTAATATAAGGCAATAGTGAAGATAATCATTACATACAATGGCTGGGCAGAACATTTTTTTAATTCATTTTGGACTATGATTCAGTGTGTCACTTTACTTTTTTTTATTCACAACATAACACAAGTAGACTGTTTTGTGTTCAAACCATAATGTCATTAACCCATAATAATGCTCGTCACATCATTGTTGGCTTCATTTTACCGGTCCATGTGTAGCAATAATTCCTCCTCTTCAAACATTTTAATGAATGGAAAAATAATAGCAACGCCTGACAGGCAAAACATCTGAGAAGTTGAATAATTTTTCACTCAGATTATTTACAGTAATAAATTTGGAAGAGTATGTGCTGTGGCAGTTAACAAAAATATGTGTGTCAAGAATGTAACATGTACATGAGTGCAACTCCAATATACCTGACAATCACTCATGTCATTATTGCCATGAATACACATACAATATTTAGTTATAAGCGACACAACTTTTGTAAATTCTGGTAAGTTACAGCACTCACGTTTGTCTATAACACTACTGTATATATGTGGCATCTTGGCATTAAAAGTAATATCAGTAATGTTCTACTGTACGCATCAACTCTCTCAGTGCAAAATTCTACACAGGAGTCACTTTACAAATGCGAGGTTGGCCAAAATTTTACCTGGAAGATCTGATGCATGTAATAGGTTTTCACCAGCCAATAACATACATATGTTTTGGTCATGTCCCAAATTAAATGTCTTTCGGCAAGCTGTTTTTGACACTTTAGGAGAAGTGTTTTGTACCAAGCTGAATCCCGACCCAGTAATTGCAATTTTTGGAACAACTCCCTCACTTGCTTTGTCTAAACCATCAAGGAAAGTCATTTCTTTCACAACACTACTTGCTAGGAGGCTTATTCTCCTTAAGTGGACTCACTCATCACCACCAACACACAATAAATGAATCCAAGAAATTCTGCAAAACTTGAGACTTAGATTTTTGCTAAAAGGTTCCCTGCAAACCTTTGATAGAACCTGGCAGCCTTTTCTTTTACACATATTCCATAACTATTGAAGCTGAAAACCAATGAGCTACCAAACAATCTTTTGTGTGTGTTTGTGTGTGTATGATGTGTAAGTTGTGAGTGAGAATGTCTGTTGTCATGCTTGTGTTTGTGTAGTAATATCCAATTGTTCTTCTAGCTGAAATTTATCTGATATACAGCATGTTCACAAAGTGTATTCTGCAAAGAAATCTTTATAATGGGGACGGTGCATATACAAATCTTCAAAAGCACTGTTAGTCAGTAACCCTAAACCCTAACCCTACACCCTAACCTGTCATGTATTGTATTTAGTATATGGCGGAAAACACTCAGGTGACTTAAAGTTCCGCTCTGAGACCCCCAATTTGGCCAGATTTCAAAATGTCCGATATGCACGTGTGATACATCATTGGAAAGCTTAAAATCTCAATTTTCTTGGGGAAGAAACATTTTGAACAGGAGAGCATTTTTGAAGAAAAACCATTTTTTTAAACAGCAAAACCCTAACTGGACTTCAGAGCATGAAAAAGCATAATTAAAGACTCCATGATTTTAACAAGATATTATCGAGTACTTACCTTGTTTCGGCCCAAAAACTCCATGTAGCATGTATCACCGAGTATCAAGACAGGGCTGTGAATGACCACAGCTGGATTTTTGGGGGATTTTTTTGTGAAACATGGTAATATAACGAGGGTCGCAATGCAAAAATTGCAGACATCAAGAAGTGGTCGAGATTTTCTTTTTCATAGATTTACCCGTTTAAAAACATAATTTTATTAGATTTTTTTCAATTGTTCTTTGTTTGGATCAATTATTTTATCCTCTAACATATCGGAGAAAATGCGACAGTAACAAATAATATACAATTAAGTGATAGTTATGAGGTAGGTATCCGTGACTTATTTACAGACAGCATTTTTTTCATTGTGATGTAATTTATTTAATAGTTTAAAATATGCGAGTGAATAATTTTTTAAAGTCGTTTTTTTTTTTTTTTTTTTTTTTTTTTTTTTTTTTTTTTTTTTTTTTGAAACAAAATATTAGACATCAATTAACGATTCTAATCTAAAAATGACAGACATCTTGAGTAATAAATATAATTCTTTTTATGGCTGGGTTGAAACAAAAGCGGTTGTGCGACGTCTGTAAATGGGGGTTTCCAGGGTAAAACGGACAAATTAAAAATAGTTCGGAGGCTTAAGCGCCATAGCATGCCATGGCAGCATATAGACATATTGTTCTATCAAACACAACAGTTATTTTGCTTTACAATACAGCGGTTTATTTTAAAGAGGAGTGCAAGAGCAGAAGCTGTTTTTTCAGTCTTGACTGTTTTTTCCTCCATATATACAGTTGTGGTCAAAAGTTTACATACACTTGTGAAGAACATAATGTCATGGCTCTCTTGAGTTTCTTCTGTAAGTGTATGTAAACTTTTGACCACAACTGTATATAATATATAGTAATTAATAAGGGTGTAATGGTACATGTATTTGTTTTGAACCGTTTCGGTACGGGGTGCTCGGTTCGGAACAGAGGCGTACCGAACGAGTTTCTGACGTAATGTAACCCTTACTTTTCGAGGATGTGAGTCGATTGGGTTACAGTTTCTTTGTGTAGATTATATTTACTCCGTCTTCTCTACTATAATGAGGACCAACACAGTAGGGCAGTATATAACCCAGAAACGTTAACGGCACGACAACGTGGCCGCCGCGAGAACTCAGTGAAATGCGGGAGTTAAAGTCAATCAGCCAATGCACACCAGCAGCCGCGTGTTAGACGCGTCCCAGAAGCAGCTCAACCCAACGCACGCGAAAAGATCGGCAGAGTTTATTATTTGACGTAGGGGTGGGCGATATGGCCTTAAACATGTATCACGATAAATGGAGCAGATTTACCTCGATAACGATAAATGACGATAAAGTCGCCCAAGCGGACTGTTATACAATTTTAAAATCTGAATCAATGCATGAAATACAGATTAACAGTTTCTTGTTGATTTAGTTACCAGCATTCAATTTGATATATTTAACAATTGTACATGCAGTCTAGACATTAGGTTTATAAAAATGTATTGTAAACAATAAGAATTCAAGTATGAGCATTTATAACAGCGTGTATGGCTTGAACAATATACATTGTCAAAATCAATATGCCTGTGCAAACATGTCATTGTAACACAAATGACATGCAGCTTGAACAGTACACTTCAAAAAGACAATTTATTGTTAATGGCTGCTGTGACATAATTATTCAATACAAGTGTTTACTTTATGGTTTCAGCCCCCCCCCCCCCCCCCCAAGTGCATTTTTTAATAAATGCAGGCATACATGAACCCCCAAACAGACAGACAGACACACATTAAAGCTATATTGATCTTCTGCAAATGAAACACTTAAGATTTTATGATAGCAATAATGACACAGAATTAAGCACATACAGAAAAATAGCTGGGGCCATTTCTCGGTCATATTATAAGTTTCACCGTTGGATTGTGCTTAATGCTGAATGCTTTACCATCACAAAAGCTATCAGAGAAATCACACACAGTTAGATACAAAATAACGCGACATAGTAATTGCTAGATGCAGTCCGTCCCCAATCCACTCATTAAGTTCAGCCGTTTCGACAAGGTTAGAGCCTCTATACGACTCCATCACGTTCATTTGTAGCGTTAGCCGCTAGCGGCCGCTAGCGTTAGGCGCTAGCGTTAGCCGCTAGCGGCCGCCAGCGTTAGGCGCTAGCGTTAGCCTGTGGCCTGGCTACCAGTAGAAAGCAATGAAAGCACCATCTCCGGAAATCGTGAGAACAAGGGAGGTCAGCGGGTGAAAGCCCGTCTGGATGCCACCAAGAGTCTATTAAATGTCGGGTGAAAGTTTGGCGAACCTCCCTTAAGCCACACTCCATCACGTTTTGCTTGTAGCATTAGCTGATAGCGTTAGCTTACCGGGCTTCTGTTTGATTGGCTTCCTGATGATCACGTGACTCCCTACGTGAGTACATTCACTGCTTTCTTAAAGGGGAATGAACATAGGCGAACAACACAGAGTCAAAGCGGGATGAAAAGACTATTTTCTGTTTTTATTAATTTACCGAATTTACCGACATGGTCAAAATTACGTCGGTCATCGTGAAGAATTTCGGTGACGGTAAATTTTCGGTTTACCGCCCAGCTCTAATTTGACGCGAGATGCGGCCCTCCTGCGTCAATACTACTCGCTAGGATCGGGTGGACCGGAAGTCACTTGTGTATAAATACGGTGGATCCGGTCGATTTTCAAACTAATATGCAATCTTAACCCACTTTTTGAGTTCATCAGATCTCTTGAGTGGTAGATCGGGGCACAGTTGACTTGTCTTTGTTTATTTACTGCTGTCTTCTCTGCTATAATAATAACCAACACGGCCCCGTGTTCAATACAAAACCCTCCTACCACAACAAAACAAGTAGGAACTAATATTCACATAGGAACTAAAGTTATACAACATAAAATACACAATATAAATACATAATATAATAAATAATAGCCCATTTAAATAAATTGAAATGAGCTAAAACCTGTAATTAAATAATAAGAATAATACACAGATCCTGCTTACACAATTAAATTTATTACTTTCTGTGTGGCGCTTTAACTTGAGAAAATCCACCAATTAAGCTTTTGAAAACAGTCCATAAGAAAAAAAAAAGATTCATTCAGGCATTTCATTTGTAAAATACATATTAAAATCTTTGTCATTGGGATTGCTTTTCTCTTTAGCGCAGGACTTCTTTTTTCTTCTTTCTTTCAGAAAGAAAGCTGACCAGTGCGCGGGGTCTGAAAGGCAAATTGTTGTTGGATTATCTTTAATACTTTTATCTTTACTTTTTGAGCAGAATTCTAGCTTTGTATAGGCTAATGTTCTTATTGTTGAAAGCACAAAGGTGTGTAATAAACTAGCACATATATATTTTGCATTTTGTTTTCTTACTGTACCGAAAATGAACCGAACCGTGACCTCAAAACCGAGGAACGTACCGAACCGAGATTTTTGTGTACCGTTACACCCCTAGTAATTTATAATTCTGTTGACTGTTATTAGACTCATAACAATCCTGACTTGAATTTTTAATGTTTTTCCCTGCCTCTGTTGTAATCAATTGATAGGTCTCCCCTTTTTTAGCGACACGTCAAAAGAAATATGCACCCTTCTACTAAAAATTTAATCAAGAGGGGGGGTTCAATGGTATCCCTGTAGATTTGAGGATGCTATTTCTTTTTGTATGGATGGTGTCCCAGAGGGGTTGTATATATTGAGTTTGGTTTTAAAAGCAGAGGTTCCATTAGATGCGAGTCAGTCATGTGGCTCAGTGCAGGCGATGTTGGAATCCCTTATTCAGCATTTCCCCTACTTGAATGGAATTTCTGGATCTTCCTTTTATGGCCTTGTATTGGGAATTTTAAGACAACTTTCATGTGAAATGTTGTCATTTGTGCACAGCAAAACAATTTCATTATCTGATTACTCTTGCCCTCTTTCCGTCATACTAGCACCTTTTTCCCCTCTCTGGGGTGTTTCTTATGTTGTGAACTCATTAATCAAATTCATGTGCAGACAAACTCAGTACGTTTCCAAATGAATTTAGCTTGTTTAGTTGGGATGATAAATCAATCTGACCTCAATCCACTCCAAGTGGTAAATAAATCGAGAACAATTGAACCTTTACAGAATGATTATTATGGTACTATCGCAAAATTTAACACTTAACTGACCAACACTTTGTTGCGTTTAGCATGCATGCAATTTCCTCTGCATGCTCTCCGTTGGAGTTTTGTGGTACTATTTTACTAAATTATTTTTTAAAATCTTTGTTATTATTGTTTCACCCGCTTTTGACCAATAAGACAAGAAAACAATCATATGGGGTCTGGCATGAGGCATTTTGGTTTACTTACATATTTTATTTTGTGGAAAGGAACACATCTAGTGTTTTCTAGCAATTTATGTGAACCAAGAAACACAAACTAGAGGTGTGAAAGCAACTTTTAAATGATTACCGTATTGGCCCGAATATAAGATGGCCCTGATTATAAGATGACCCCCTCTTATTCAAGACTCAAGTTGAAAATTGACTTTTAGAACACTGAATTACTTTTTATACAGAAAATAATTACAGTAGATCCGAAACAAATGATTATAACAATATATTTGAGAGAAAAAGCATGTTATTTTTCCTCATTCAAATCTTAATATCTGAGCATTTAAATATGTAAACTAAAGTGCAATCACATTCTTAAATGAATGGCTTCTGGTTTTTGAAGTGTAAATAAACCATCTATTGTGATAAAACAACAAAATTGCAATAACTGCATTAACCATCAAAGTGAAGTCTATCTGTAACTGTAGTCTTGAAACAAGGCAAGGCAAGGCAAATTTATTTATATAGCACAATTCAACACAAGGCAATTCAAAGTGCTTTACATCACATGAAGATCATAAAAATCACATTTAAATCAACACAACGTAGAAACGGAGACAAAAGATCACATTTAATCACAGAATAAAAATAAATAAATAAAATAAAAATAAAACAAAAACTACTACTACTAATAATAATTGAAATCAGCAATGGAGATAAAAACAAAAGGAATAGAAAGCAGGTAGATTGAAATATATAGACAGTTATAGATATGCAGTGCTAAACAAAAGCGTTTTTAGCCCTGATTTAAAAGAGCTAACAGTTTGAGCATACTTCAGACGTTCGGGTAACTTGTTCCAGAGGTGAGGAGCATAATAACTAAATGCTGCCTCACCCTGCTTGGTTCTTGTTCTTGGAACATGCAGAAGACCGGTTCCAGACGACCTTAGGGGTCTAGATGTCTCATAGGAATCTAACAAGTCAAGCATGTATTTTGGTCCAAGGCCATTAAGTGTTTTGTAGACGAGCAGTAGTATTTTATAGTCTATCCTTTGACTTACTGGAAGCCAGTGTAGCGATTTCAAAACTGGTGTAATGTGGTCCAGCTTCCTTGTATTTGTGAGGACTCTGGCTGCAGCATTCTGTACCAGTTGCAACTTCCTGACTGATTTTTTATCAAGACCTGTAAATATACTGTTGCAGTAGTCCAATCTGCTGAAAATGAATGCATGCATAAGTTTTTCCATGTCTTGTTGAATCAGAAGCCCCTTAATTCTGGTTATATTTTTTAGGTGGTAATAAGCGGATTTAGTGACAGACTTTAAATGGCTATCAAATTTTAGGTCAGAGTCAATAATTATGGCAAGGTTTCTGACTTGATTTGTAGCTGTAAGTGACATTGTGCTAAGTTGGCTGCTTATCTTTGACCTTTCCTTTTTTGGCCCAAAAATGATCACCTCTGTCTTCTGCACATTTAACTGGAGAAAATTCTGGCACATCCATTCATTGATTTGATGAATGCATTTGCTCAGGGTGACTAAGGGACTATAATCATGTGGGGACACAGAAATGTACAGTTGTGTGTCATCTGCATAGGCGTGATAGGAGATGTCATACTGTTCCATTATCTGAGCTAACGGAAGAATATAGATGTTAAATAAGAGTGGTCCAAGAATTGACCCTTGAGGGACTCCACACGTGAATTTGGTTCGTTCTGACTGATGGTTTCCGATTGACACAAAGAAATCCCTATCATGTAAATAGGATGTGAACCACTGAAGAATAGTGTCAGTAAGCCCTACCCACTGTTCCAATCTGCTGAGTAGTATGTTGTGATCAACCGTGTCAAATGCGGCGCTGAGATCCAATAGTAGCAGAACAGATGATTTGCCTGCATCGGTATTCCGACGAATATCATTTACGACTTTGATAAGCACAGTCTCGGTGCTGAGTTGTGGTCGAAATCCAGACTGAAATGAGTTAAAAAAATTGTTTTGCATCATATAATTCTGGATCTGTTCGAACACAACCCTTTCGTTAATTTTCCCCAGGAATGTCAGATTTGATATTGGCCTGTAATTACTAATGGTTGAGGCATCCAGATTAGGTTTTTTTAGGAGAGGTTTTATTACTGCAGTTTTTAAAGTCTGAGGAAACTCTCCTGTTTGGAAAGAAGTATTTATAATCTGAAGTATGTCTGGGGCTATGCAATGAAAAACAGTTTTGAAAAAGTTTGAAGGAAGGATGTCAAGGCAGCATGTTGTGGGCTTTAATTTCGACACAATTACTGTTAAAGTGGCATACTCCAAGAGGCTAAACTGTCTAAGATTGACGTGGGGGACATTTTGGGAGGCATTTAGTGTAACATTTGTTAATCTGGAGTTGCACACAGTCTGTCTAATCTTTAGTACTTTGTGTGTAAAGAATGCTGCGAAATTATTACAGGACACCTCAGATGCCAATTCCTGAGGTATTGATGCTTGTGGGTTTGTCAGTTTGTCAACAACAGAAAATAGTGTGCGGGTATTGTTAGTGTTTCTACTAATGATCTCTGAAAAATATGACTGTCTAGCATTTTTCAGTTCCTGGTTGTATTTGCGAAGACTGTCTTTGTAGATATCATAAAAAACTAGAAGTTTGTTTTTTCGCCATCTGCGTTCTGCTCGTCTACAAACTTGCTTTTGTTTTATAGCTAGTATGGCATTTCTCCAGGGTGACCTCTTCTTTCTTGACAAAGATTTTGTCTTAATCGGGGCAATAGTGTCAATTACAGTCATCACACTGGAACTGAAACTATTTACAAGTTCTTCCACTGGAGCTATTGTAGGGGTTAATGGTGAGGCATAGGCCTGTGTGAATAACGCACAAGTGTTATCACTTATGTAACGCTTCCTAATTACCTCTGTTTCCCTTTTCAGAGGATGGACAGGGGTGGTCATTTTAAACATAATGCAGTAGTGATCAGACAGAGCAACATCATTCACTGTGACCTCAGAGATGTTAAGACCTTTGGATATTATTAAATCCAGTATGTGCCCTCTGTTATGTGTTGGAACTGTGACATGCTGAGATAAACCAAATGTATCCAAAATATTTAAAAGCTCTATAGCACATCCTTCTTCAGGATTATCAACATGAATGTTAAAGTCACCCACTAGAACAACACAATCAAAGTCCATGCAGACAGAAGACAGCATTTTGGTAAACTCATCAAAAAACAACTCTGAATAAGGAAAAACATTGCAATAACATAATGCAAACTGGTTAAACTTCAGAGTAGCTGAGATCTGTCATGACAGAACATCGCTTCAATGATATCTGGCACCATCTAGCGTCGTGAATGGGTATAATGTCTAGACCGCGAATATAAGACGGCCCCCACTTTTTCATTCTTATTTCAATGCAAAAAACACCGTCTCATATTCGGGCCAATACAGTACTTGAAGTTTGTACTTGTTTGTGATCCATGTCGAAGACTGGAATTGGATCACTAGCGGATTCCAGCTATCTGGCTCTCTTTGAAGTCATAATCGAGCTGTATGATAGGCTGCTTATGCTGCTGAAACAAAACCCAAAACATTTTAATAAATATTAATTCATAATATCAAATTAAAATATCCTCCCGGCTTTGAGACAGGATTTAATTAGAAACACCTTTTGTCTAGCTTGCATCAATTATTTTCTGTTCCTGACCCTTTCCTCCACTGAGAGACAGTTATTTTCCTGATTAATTGGCGTCTCTTTTAAAAACAGATTAAATTGTGGTATTGAGGTGTTGATTTGTAATGCATATGTAATCTTTTTGAATTACTAAACAGAGACGTCACCTCTTTGCTAAACTTTGTCGAACAATTCCCACTGGTCTGCAACCGCAAGATCATTTTTAAATTCCTTTTGCAGATTTAATATAGCAAATAAATATGAGCATCTGGCCTGCAGTCAAAAGCTGTGCCCCTACTTCTAATTCTGGATATTCTGGGAACCATAAGCAATTAAACATTAGTTCTGTCACTGAAGTGTACCAGTGTAGTTAGAAGACACAGCTAAAAAAAAAAAAAAAAAAAAAAAACACATCTAAAAAGACATCTCGTGAATTAGACACACACACAATATATATGGAAATAGCAGTCCGTTATTTGAGACAGGAGACGGTAAAAGACGTGATGGATGGATGCATGTTAGCATTTCACGCATCATTTTACCTCAAGCGTTCAACATGTCCTCATGATACAACTATACAACTTTTTTTTTTTTTTGAGCTGGTACTCATAGCCACAAAATATTTTATTGAGATGTCTTACTTTTGGAACTGGTGTTTATTCTGTTTTTCTTTAGAGCCTGCATTTTGTAGCCACCCATTCCTCAATATATAATTAAACTCTTAACTTAAAAGCCAAATGCTCTGCAAATGACCTTAGGGGGGTGCTGACTTTTTGTTGCACTTTAAGTGGGCATTTATTTATGCATGTTAGTGTTTTCACAGTTTTCAAAACACATTCTCGTAAAAGACTTCCTACTTCAAGGCACACTTGCCCCTAAAAAGGCCCTGGGATAAAGAAATGCATCATGCTTATTGCACAAGAGCCTCTCCTTGTTTTAATTAAGAGTTCTTTCCTTTGTTTGCAAGATATTCCAAAAGGAGTAGTACATTTTGCTATTACTATGGAATGGGTGTGCTCAAACATTTTCATGCCACTGTATATAATATGCACACTCAATTTTTATTGGCATTTTAGCAAAAGAAAATGCTGTAAATTTTATAACTCAAGGAATCTGACCTTTTCGCCAGATTGCCGGAATCACGCCAGTCAAACCGCCGCACCCGTGCTGGCGCAGCTCCAGCGACCCGGGCCGGCGGGAACCCGACAACCCGGCCAAAAGGCCAAACTTTGCGCGTTCACCTTAGTCGTAACCCCTTGTACTGACTCCATTTTGAAAGCTGGAAAAAGGCTTCCAAGCACAAGTTGACAATTTTTTCTGTGTCAACAGCAATCATACAGCACAGAGGGACCCAGGCCAGGATCCAAGGTCACCATATCACAAGTCAACAAAAGGTTCCCGAGAAAAATGACAATGCTTAGTTAAACATTCAGTCTTTTGAAGGTTCTCACTGGACGAGCCGTGGGCAGGAAGAAGGGTGTGTTTGGGTGTTGTTTAAGATTATTGTCTGTTTATTGATTGGACAGGAGGATTCGGGAGTTACTGTTGTTAGGGCAACGAGGGTCGTGGATTTTGCCACCATAGCGTCAAAGGGGCTCTTGGAGTCTTATCAGTCGTGTTATCAGTTGGATATCGGGCATTCTCCGGTGTTCCTTGTGTTGGGACAGGGCGTCCCACCATTTGTTCTGGACTGTCCGGGAGAACTGATTGTGAGAGTTGGTGGTGCAGACGTGGGCTTTTCAGCGTCAATCTTGCTCAGTCAGTTGCACGACACACACGTTGGGCTTCCGTGATAAGAAGGCGTCATGTATCTCTTATGCCCTATATTCTGCTTCTTTTCCTTAAACTATGGTATCAGTGGCATTTATTTTATATTGGGTGTGTTAGAGTAATACAAACAATTTATTGGTAAATACGAGAAAATATACTACATTCCCTGCATGCATTCCCTGATTTATTATATTAAGTGTGTTAAATTAATGCAAACAGTTAGTACCTTTTCTCGTAGGCACAGTCTCCTCCATAACCATAGTAAATAAATTACAGTTGTTAGTATTTTGACTTTATAACAGGATTCATTATCGTAAATAACTATTATTATTGTTTATTATTCATTCTTTTTCCAGATTGGTTGGCTGCAAGTTAAATTACAATTTTGCCGAGTTTTTTAAGTTTGCTCACTTTAGACCAATGAGTTAAAGCTGTGACAGAGACATGGTTGTTATAAAGTTACTATGTAATTGTCCTTCATGGAATTGAATGTGTAAGCTATGAACTCACAATGTCCCGATCTGATCACGTGATTTGAAATTGGGCCGATTGCGCTATTTTTCTTTAGAGGATCGTAATTAGATGAAAAGAATTGGGTCTTTAATTTAAAAAAAATATATTTGTTTTTCTGCTTGATGCTCTTACAGCCTCTCACTCTCCCTCCTGCTGCTTTCTTGGTCAGCAAGCAGCTGAAGTTTGCTTGTTAAAGTTAACAATGATTGACAGGCGTTGAAAGTTTGATCATGCCAGAAAAGCTTGGGAGCGCTACCTTCAAAGGCGCCAAATGTGCCAATCATCATTTAGCTTGTTAAAAATGAGCTGTAGTGTACTGTGCACTGTTGTTAATCTTACTTTAAAAAATAAATGAATAAATAATTGCAGTTACAAATGACTTCTCCCAAAAGGTAATTGCGTTAGTAACTCAGTTACCTGAATGTAAGTCATTACTTACTTGGCAAAGTAACTGGTGTTACCTTTCATGTTTTTTTTTGTCTCTCCCCCCCCCCCCCCCCCCCCCCCCAAAAAAAAAAAAAAAAAAAAAAAGTAAAAGTAACCTTTGCTATGTTTGGAAGTCATTTATTGTTTTGAATCAACCGTTAAAGTTGTTAAAATTGCTCTCATTATTGGATTAGTTCCCTTCTGTCTACTTTCGACATGTGAATGTTTTTAAAACTATTTCATCATTTAAAGATATATTCAAGTCAAGATTTTTTTAGGAGTATTTAGGAGTATTTTAGATAAAAAGTTACTTAGATTCGCTAGGAAGGTTCTCTACAACAGAGCCTTCCTGTGAAGTCTACTGCTTTAAGATGGCGGCTGTTTACTAACGCCGGCGAGTCTATAATCTTGCATCTAGTTCTATCTACATATGATATCTACCGTAGCATCATGTTGAGGTCGTTTGTAGGCTATCGGCTACAGTCACGTATTATTGGAGCCACCTAGCATCGCATTTGCAACGGCCTCCCCTGCTCTGCTCTCTCGTCTCTGTGAGTCCGTGTGTCTCGCACTTTTCTCGCGTCATTCAACCAATGTAGTAACACATAGTAACGCACGCCTTAACATACTCAGTAACGGTAACGCCGTTGCCAAGATGAGAAAAGTAATTAATTAGATTACTCACCACTGGAAAAAAAAGTAACGCCGTTAGTAACACCGTTATTCTCTAACGCCGTTATACTCTAACGCCTCTATTAACAACACTGGTGCTGTGGCAAATCATTGTGTGTGTGTAATTGAGTGGCTGCTCTCAGTAGTATGAATGCATTTGAGTGGACTCACTCAATGAAACATTTAACAAAGACAAGCATTTTTCTAAATTGTTCATGTTCAAAAATATTTCTTATTATGAAGGCGGCGCAGTGGGACTGTAACATGTTTACATTTTTTTATTTTTTTCAACAACACTTTTTTTGTCTGTATCAATCTGATATAGTCCCGGTCCGGGACTTTGTATCGGCAGATTCTCAAACTCTGATGACTCGGACTCAATTGCAAAAATATGTGCTCGGGACATCCCTACTATGAATATATGCATGTATGCATTAGGTGCGAAACTGCACGGCAGCATATACAGTATATTACTTACATCTCTTGAGACAATAAACACAAAATATTACACAAAGTATTACCTTATGCTCCAGAGGAGTAACCCTGAGTTACAGTACAGCATAGATGAAACCTTTCCCAGTAGACTCAAGGTAGAAGAAGGGGTGCACCTTGGATGGATTGCAAGTTAGTTGCAAGGCTGACGCACAGAGAAAGACAACACTTCACAACTACAGAATTAAGTCTTCGACATGCACAAATTTACACATTGGGCAAAAACTCCCTGTAGAGAAGTCATGCAACCTAACCATCGAATGAGTAAAATCCTATCCTGGCAAAAGTGCTAACCATTACATTACTTTATTGGGGTGGTAGAATGTATGTTGATGTTTTGGGAATTCATAGGACAAAAACTGTAGGTTTAACTAGAATAGCATCAAGTAATAGCACGCAGAGGATTGATAAGATTGAGTCAGACCAGTATCTTTGGATACCTGTATGTTTGTTTTACTACACCAGTCATGTAGTTCTAAGTAACACTTTTTAATACAACAAATAGCAACACCTCCAGTGGGATTAAGCACACAATTCTTATCAACATGATACAAGGCACAGGGTATTTCAAAAGCATTTCATTCATGACGCTTTTTGGATCAATGTCAGTTTGGCCAGCTCATTGCTTGGCCAGCTTCTGTACCTGCCAGTTCAAAAGTCAGACCTGGATTACAGATTTCAATTTGCCAGAATATGTTGTGATAAGAAAGTAAGGAAGTGGAACCTGGTCACATATTCTTTGAATTTCTATTCAAATAAATATGTTTCAGTTTCGTCACAACTACAAATTTTATCTTTCAGATTATATAAATTAAATTGTGATGCAAGAGATATGTTGAGGAATTATCATGTTAATTTTATTGTAATAAATATTTGGAAACATATGTTTCCCAATTTAAAACAAATTATTGTATTTTCAAGATTCTTGCTGTTTTCCACAGGTTGTAGTGCCATTTCAATTGCATTAATTTTTAGTAAATGTTTTCATGCTGCTAATGTAACTATCCAATATTAAAACTAAAAGGAACATCTGGCAGTTGTGTTACTTTCCGCCAATTTAAAACAAATTATTGTATTTTCAAGATTCTTGGTGTTTTCCACATGTTGTAGTGCCCTTTTCAATTGCATTAATTTTTAGTAAATGTTTTCATGCTGCTAATGTAAAAATCAAATATTGAAACTAAAAGGAAAATCTGGACATTGTGTTACTTTCTGCCAATTTAAAACAAATTATTGTATTTTCAAGATTCTTGGTGTTTTCCACAGATTGTAGTGCCCTTTTCAGTTGCATTAATTTTTAGTAAATGTTTTCATACTGCTAATTTAAAAATCCAATCTTGAAACTAAAAGTAAAATCTGGCAGTTGTGTTACTTTCCGTTATATGTTCATTGTATTATCTGTGACTAAGGGTGTAACGGTACATGTATTTGTATTGAACCGTTTCGGTACGTGGTGCTCGGTTCGGAACGGAGGCGTACCGAACGAGTTTCTGACGTAATGTAACCCTTACTTTTCGAGGCTGTGAGTCGATCGGGTTACAGTTTCTTTGTGTAGATTATATTTACTCCGTCTTCTCTACTATAATGAGGACCAACACGGTAGGACAGTATAACCCAGAAACGTCAATGGTGCGACAACGTGGCCGCCGCGAGAATGCAGTGAAATGCGGCCGTTAAAGTCAATCAGCCAATGCACACCAGTCGCAGTGTGGCCGCGTGTAGACGAGTCCCAGATGCGGCTCAACATGACGCACGCGAAATAACGGCAGTCTATTATTTGACACGAGATGGGTCCCTCCTGCGCCTTTTTCTATGATTACTAAATTGACACATCTTTCTAACAAAAACAATTTTTTGATCAACGTGTTAGAAGGATAGGATATTTAAAATGTAGAATTGTGTTTTGAACCTAACATTTATTTCATTTTAATGTTAGTGTTGAGGGAATCCCATCCAATTTTTGTCCTCACCCATTGCTACATACAATCTAACTATGTTAATCCTATCATAGGAGAATTGGGGACTCAAACTACTTCGATTTGGGGCTGTTGTGTAAAATTATAGGGTTAGGTTAGCACCAGTTGTCAAATGGTCTGAGGTAGTGATTCTTTAGGGGTCCTTGTCTTTTGAGTGGCTCTGTCCGGAGTGAAGTATGGCGATACAACAGTGGTTACTCAGCTTGTACAAATCCAACGCTTGACAGCAGACACAGTTGCTTTCATTTCTTTGTGCAATAAACAAACATAACAAAACCCATCCTGTGTCCACATACTGGTAATAATGAACTGTCTGCCACAATTAATCAGTAAAAAGAGTGTAGTCAGAAAAGGATAATAAATTAAAATAATCCTATTATGGCTCAACCAAAGCCACCTCAAAAATAAATAAAGTATTAAAGGATACATTCAATTTTACCTGAATTCACCTGATACAGTTAAATATTGGTTATGGCGATAATGGCGAAAGACATGTAAAATGTATATTGATTATCTGTATTGTCAAGTCGCACAGCACTATATCTGGTCATCGTATTGATCATAACTGAAGTGTTCTAGTCTTAGAACCTGTTTTTCCCTCTTATTCGAGTGGGGTTCATCAGAAGAACACTACTTACTGATTAAATATTCATTATAACCAATGTGTCTGGCAAATGTACTGTAATTTTTGGACTACCGTATTGGCCCGAATATAAGACGGCCCTGATTATAAGACGACCCCCTCTTTTTCAAGACTCAAGTTTGAAAAAAGTGAACTTTTTGAACACCAAATTAATTTTTATACAGAAAATAATTACCGTACATCTGAAACAAATGATTATAACAATATATTTGAGGGAAAAAAGTGTGTTATTTTGCCTCATTCAAATCTTAATATCTGAACATTTAAATATGTAAACTAAAGTGCAGTCACATTCGTAAATGAATGGCTTCTGGTTTTTAAAATGTAAATAAACCAATCTGTTGTGATAAAACAACAAAATTGCAATAACTGCATTAACCATCAAAGTGAGGTCTAACTGTAACTGTAGTCTTGAAACTAAAATGAATAAGGAAAAACATTGCAATAAAATAATGCAAACTGGTTAAACATGAGAGCTGAGATCTGTCATGACAGAACATTACTCCTCAAGTTCAGCATTCGCTTCAGTGATATCTGGCACCATCTAGCATCGTGAATGGGTATAATGTCTAGACCCCGAATATAAGATGACTCCCACTTTTTGAGTCTTATTTCAATGCAAAAAACACCGTCTTATATTCGGGCCAATACGGTATTAGGGCACACCTTGATTAAAAGACGCCACCCATCAAATTTGACACGAAAATGGCATTTGTTCATAGATAAACCGCAAAGGTCCATAAGTCGCAGCTGTCCCCAATTTTTTATGGGATATTTACACCAAAAGATACTAACCGGGAACACTTTATTTGACTGCGGCATCACCAGACTGCCATAAGACCAATTAAACCACCATGAAGCTTTGAACCAATTGACTGCAAAGTTTCATTGTTTCAAGAAGCTTCATCTAGCCATCACTGCTCCCTTTGGGGAGACAGTCAACCTCTGCTGCCACCTGCTGTCAACACTGTTGTCCAACATGCCTCCTCACATGCATTGCAGTGCTACAGATGTAAATAACAATCAAAATTCATGTTCTGTGCTAATTATTTGTTCAAATAATGCTCCAGTTGTTTCATTAATTGCTAGTTATGGTATTTTTGGAACACATTTGACAGTGGCACCATCAGACTGTCATAAGACCATCATAATTACGACATGGCACTGCCATGAGCATTAATGAATGCTTATAACAGATGGTTTTTGGTGTCATCCGGCAAATTATCTCACTTTTGACTGGATGTAAAAAATCTGAGCTGGACATAAATGCAGTTAGTGATTTGCCAGATGACAATTAATGACATCTGCCATAAACATTCATTAATGCCCATGACAGTGTAGAGAGAAATAAGTGAATAAGTAAATAAGAAGTCTCATGATGCCACTGTCAAATATAGTGCCGCACAGGACTATAAACCGCAGGATTCAAAATGATGGAAAAAAGTAGTGGCTTATAGTCCGGAAATTACGGGAATTCCGTTAATGCCATTTGGTTGCTAGTCTTTGAATAGGCTTTTTTGCCATTCATGAGCAATTAATCATCATTCCTCAGTTAATTAGTCTGTTTTGTTCATGTAAAATGTCTGAAAAATGGAGTATACTTGCATATAAAGCACATTTATTGACACATTTTTTTTTTTACCGTGGCCAAAACACTTTACATTAGCTCACATTCACCCATTCACGCACATTGACACACCAATGGTGCTGCCAACCCACTGTGGAAAAATTAGGATTCAGACCTTGCCCAAGGGCCCTTCGACAGTGGACAGTCTTAGTCAGGAATCGAACCGCTGAACCTTTGGTCCCAGGACCACTTGAGCTACCAACTGTGCCAAGATCACCCGAGCCAATGATGTGTACCCGGCTGCTTTTGCCCTCCCACTAGAAACAGGCATTTCAGACGTCAGGCAGAATCAATTACTGCAAAAGTAAAGTGGATTCAGAAATGAGTGGGCAGAGACAGCAGAATGTGCTTGGTCTGGGATTGGTGATGTGATTTAACACATTTAGTTTCTCTCTCAAAAATGAATCTGGCCATTTTTCTTTTCGTTCGCTAAGAGCCCATTGTGTTGTCCAAGACCTCCCTGGGTGACATTGAGGTAGGTGTGCTTTCTTAATGAATGAATAGCAGGGAAAGTGTTTCAAGATTTAATGTCTGCACTGTGAAACAAAGCAGCGTAGGAGGTGATCAAAAGAAACTGCACTTTAGCAAGAACATCAATAATTACTAAAGAGACAATCTACCTGAGAAAGAAACACAAAGACACTGGGTCTGGAATTATTACAGCAGTTTTTTTCCCCCCTTAGATGTACAGTATACTGTATCACTCCGAGTAGTCAGCTTATTGTGGTTGAAGGGTTTGTGTCCCAATGATTGCAAGGTCTATATTGTCTAGGGCTTTGTGCTACTAGCAGGGTCACCCATGGCAAACAGGTCTTAGGTGAGAGACCAGATCAAGTACTGCTAAAAAAGACTCTCATGATGAAAAACTATTTTGAAAATGCGTTGCCCTCACTCAGACGTAAGTCACTGGGGCCATAAGCAGATTTTAAGGGGGGGGCCAGGGCCCCCCTGGTGGCCGAAAAGTTTCTTTGCATGTAATTGACTTTCCTATATGTATATATAAAAGTTGTAAAGCAATAAAACTGCAACAAAAATGAATGAAATTAACAAAATTATTCAAAATCATTTTTCGAACATATCATGTGACTAGCAACTTCGGTGGTCATTTGCTTTGCATACAATTAAAGAAAAAAAAAATTACGGCAGGGCAATTTTATTTTTCAAATGATTTTTTTCTTTGATTGAAAATATATATATATTTTTTTTTGATTGAAACAACTTTTTTTGGGATTAAATTATTTAGACACAAAATGTCCTACCCATAATATGGCCCAAACACAAAAAGGATTGCTTCAATCAAAGAAAATCTTTTTGATGAAAAATTAAGTGTTCAAATGCACATTTTTCAATCTCAAATATTTTTTTCACATTCAAAAACTTTTTCCATGATAGAATTTTTGTTTTTTGTTGATTGAAGTAATTTTTCTTTTTGAACATATAAAATATATATATTTTAAATAACTTATTTTTTGATTGAATAATAAAGATAAAAACATCCTAGCCAAAATGTGGCCCAAACACAAATTAACATTACTTCAATTATAAAAGTTGCTTCAATTAAAAAAAAATAACCAAAAACCTGACTTTAATCAAAACAAAAACAAAATCAGTCAAAAAAAATAGCTTTCACATGCATTTTTTTTCTTTAGATTTTTGAGTTTCAAATTTATTTTTGCATTCAAACACATTTTTTTTTAATTGAAGCAACTTTTTTTTTTTTTTTTGCTGAAAATATATATTTTGCTTAGAGCAACTTTTTTTTATTGAAGCAACATTTTTTTTGATTGAATAATAATGAAACAAATCTACCTCTATATGGCTCCGCCCGGGGGATACAATTGTTGACTGGGGTAACTACATTGGCACATGACACTGTCGGGCGTACCATATTCAATGGATGACGAGCTTGGCGAAAAGTATTGCCTGAGCAGCCTGATTTAAAATTCCCCTCAAGAATGATGGGAAACAAAAAACAACTTATTATTATAAATATTTTTGTAAGTTAATTTTATTGCTGACGCTGCATTTCGGGGTCATCAACATGTTGTGCCCCCCCTGTCCCAAAAGTCAAACCCCCCCTATGACCGGGGCCCCTCTCTTGAGTCAGGCCTGGACAAGGCGCTCGTTGGCGAATGCCTGGTGGCTGGGCCTGCACCCATGGGGCACAGCCCGAAACAGCATCATGGGTTACCCTTTCCATTGCTCACCACCTGTGAAGTGGGAAGTCTGAGCTTTGCTTATGCATCCTTTAAGACAGTGTTCAAAACTAATCATTTCCTATCAGCGATAATAACAGAAAGCTAGCGTAAGCAGTTAATAATACTAATAATATTCAATCTATTGTTTTCCCATTATTGTACAGCGCATCACCCATATTAAATTTGCACTGTTGTATTATAAAGGGTGGAGCAGTGGTTGAATAGTTAGCACTTCCAGCTCACAGTTCTGAGACCAAGGGTTCAGTCCTGAGCTCTGTGGAGTTTCTCCAGGTGCTCCGGTTTTGTTCCACATTCCAAAAATGAACATGGTAGGCTGATTGAACACTCTGAATTGTCCCTAGGTATGAGTGTTTGCATGAATCCAAATTGAGTGAGTGTACGCGTGGAACGTTGTTTGTATGTGTCATGCGATTGGCTGGCAACCAATTCAGGGTGTACTCTGCCTACTGCCCATAGTTAGCTTGGATAGGCTCTAGCACCCTCGCCACCCTTTGAGGATGAGCGGCGCGGAAGATGAATTGATTTGTCATTAACCATGCCCAATTGTTATGGCAATCGATATCTCGGTTTCTACTTCTGTCCCAAGTCATCTGGGAAGCTAAGAGGATAATTAGGTTCCTTTTTTAAATCTTGTGAATAAAATCCTCACTGCAACCCAATGTGTTTTGCATTGCAATGTTTTGCATTTTAAATGCAAGCGAGCTCAATGAGGAATTGGTATGGGCCCAATTGTGTTAGAGAGGTTTAAAATGGCATATCATTTCTCGGCTATCTGAACCTTCAGCAATCCACTTCACAATTATCTCTTTGGGCTTTCTCAACCTTTCTCACTTACTGCCTTGAAGCTTGACTGCTTTAGTCCATGCATCACCCTTGAATATGAAGGGTATTATCTGATGACATTGGAACACAAGACAGATTAAAACATTATTATCTGGTTTCCTGTTTTTGTTTTCAGGCATTAGATTAAACCAGTATTTTAAGTGCATATAGTTGGAATGAAATAGATAAAACTGTATACTTTATTTACATTTCTTGGTATAGCATGGGTATAGTAAATGTTCACAAATAGATTCAATTTTCTGGAACTGCCTTCCTCCTCTCTGTTTATGACCGGAGTATTTACATAATGATGCAGTCTAACCCATCAGATGTTATAGACACATTTGAATCTTTAGACATTGATGCTGTGTTGGCATCATAGTTATCTGCCTCTGCATTTTCCTATTGCACTTTTCCTTTTTAGTTAGCAGGTGGAGCTGTAGCCTAACCCAGCTAACTTTGGGAAAAGAGAGCCTAAACTCTGGATTGTACGCCAGTTAGTTAAAGTGCAATTGTGAATGACTGGTGTTGAAATTGAGAAATCACATCATCACTGGAACTTTAGCGTTGCAAGATGGTTCACTCACAATTAATACACACATGTTGGACATGGAACATTAACCTGCTGGTATACCTACCGATATTTAAAGAGCATACGACAGGAGAAAAAAAAGTCTTAAATAGCATTATTATGTGAATTAGAATCATATTTTGAGACGATTTGACTATATACAACAATTTAGCAAAGCGCAGATGACGAGAAATTAGTCTCTTAATCTGCCGGTTAGCCACGCCTACCACTATAGGGCTCTAGCGTCCCCAACAGGTGGATGACGTCAGCGGGAGACTGGGCTCATCGGTTTTACTATTCAGCCCATTGAGGGGGAATTATTCAGAACAAGGAAAACGCGACGAAGAGAGCCGCAAAATGTCATTGTTTCAGTCTCTCTACTCCAATATTTTTACAGGATATTCTTTTTATCCAAGTATTTTTCCCCAATAGCTAAATAAATGGCTTGAGAAGGACCAGTCAGCCCGTCGAGGGGCAACTATTCACAACGAGGAAAATGCGACGAAGAGAGCTGCAAAATGTCATTGTTTCTGTCTCTTTACTTCAAAAGTTTTACACGATATTCTTTTTATCCAAGTATTTTCCCAAATTGCTAAATAAATGGCATGGTCATGACAAATAACAGTCTTGTGCTAAATGGGATATGAAATGATAAAAATGCACTTATTCAGGACGACATGGCAAAATTACTCCATAATGGTCAAAACTGTCAACTTCACCTTTACTGTCGCACCTCCCGAATGATATTTCATGACACCTAAATCGGCCCTTCCCCGGCTTCGGAGAATGTAAACAAACCAAGAGGCGTGACAGCTAGCCGACATGCTAACCCGAACCGAGTGACCAAAGTCTTCGAAGCGGAAAATCACACATAACTAGCCCGGATTATTTGACATGACGACTGGGTTGTCGATTGTCTTCGTGGATCGGCAAACCGTCCGGCGGAGAGCAATTTACAGTTCATTCCGCAGAGGAGGGTGGCTGCAGTTGTTGTGCAGCTAACGTGCAGCTAATGTGCATGTGGAGAGCTTTTTACATGCTTATCAATGATCAAACGTACCTAAGTAGTCCTTTATTTAAAGAAAGTTTGTAGTGTTTACTTTGTAATCGCTGTATTCGTATTTGACATAATACAAAACAAGATGTTTACTCACTTCCTCGTAAGTCCAATGGTCCCACATTATTCGGGCTTGTTTTGGCCAATATCCACGGAGAATGGGAACCTTTTGAAACTCCAAAAAGGCGCACACACCTCTGTCTCATAAAACAATATTTCTCTGCAGCCGTTTGGCTGGCGTGATGCGAAAAATAAACGTATTAATCCGCAAAATCAGCTGAATCCTTAGTCCTCATACACAACAGTACGGCTGTTTAGTGAAGAGGACGCCTTCACCCGTACACGTCACAGCGCCCTCCTCAATGCAAGACCGAAGCCGGAAGTCACTCATTTTCATGGCGCGTGGCGGCGGGATTCAAAAAACTAAATAAATATAGTGATCGCTTCCACACACATCCAAGCGGTCCATATCATTCAGGAGCATAAAATACCGCGTGTATTATGAAATAAACATGCTTTTTTGTGTCACATGCACTTTAAAGCATAAACTATCATGTGATTTTGACTTGGGTTATGCAGACCACATCTACTTCATGCCAGCTGAGTCTGCTAAACCATGTCTATACACATACACACCATTTCCGTACATCTTAAGTAGAAAAACTTTGTCGCAAATAACTACGACTCTGCCCCTCCGACATTCTGTTTATTTATCTACATTCATTCCTCCTGTTGTTGGCTGGGGAATGTAATTACTGGTGTGGAACAGCAGCTGAAGAAGCCAATTTAAAATCAGGTTCCAGCGAGGTGTGAGGCCTGCCCCACAAGGCTTTAGTGCTTTACCTGTTCCATTTAGGTTGACAAGTGCATTGGGAGCACTGGGGGTGGATGCACTATGGGATTAACAAGAACTTTTAGACCCACACATTGCATACTCACAAACATTAAGAACCTGCTATCATCTCTAAATATACATTTGTAATGACAATTCTTACACACACAGCCCTATCAAGAGTTATTTAAAAAATGCTGTTCAAAGTGCATCTCATTTCAGATGGATAAAACAATGCATCTTTTATCTAAACCTCATTCAATTACAAGCTTTACGTCTTGGCTTTTTTTATTTGTCATTTTTAATTGCCCAAATATAAACAACTAAAATTAGTATTAATTGATTAATTAATCTCTTTCACAAAAGAAACTAGATTCAAACTTTTTTAGAATAAAGATTACAAGGCAGAGTGAGGGTTTTCTTATCAACCTTTGCGCCTCTCTTCACAAGCTAAGGGCAAGGTCAAGAAAATTGGGATTTTTATATAAGCACCTCCGAAGGGAGCAGTGCAGAACAGGAACTCATGATCGTGGAAAACCGATTCTTTTTACAATGATAGCTTCATTCCAGCACACACTGTGAAACTCAAGTCACCATCCAGTCCAATTTCATCATACAACCTGAAAACTCCCTCTGTGCTTTCATACCCACTCAAAATTGAAGCAAAGTCAAGACTGTAGTGAATGGAGGTTTTGATAAAATATGGCATGGAAAATGCTCTCTTGATGGGAAATATATTTATGGGAAATATATAACTTTTGAGTTGTCCTTTGGACAGAAATTTGTATCAATATAGCATTTCTACTGACGATAAAACTTTAGGCAGAATTTATTTTCCTAGTTGTCAGCTCCAATACAGTGAACACAAACAACACAGTATATTTTACCGGATCTAATTGGAAATTAATTAAATATATTTGAACAGTCACTCTATTTACATTTATCAAGAACACTGAGATTTATACCATTGAATGTACAGTGGGGCAGTAAGTATCTAAGTAACTACCTATTGTGCAAGTTCTCCTACTTGAAAAGATTAGAGAGGCCTGTAATTGTCAACATGGGTAAACCTCAACTGTGAGAGACAGAATGTGGGGGGGAAAAAAACAAAAAACAAAAAACAGAAAGTCACATTGTTTGATTTTTAAATAATTTATTTCGAAATTAGAGTGGAAAATAAGTATTCCGTCACCTAAAAACATGCAAGATCTCTGGCTGTCAAAGAGGTCTAACTTCTTCTAACGAGGTCTAACGGGGCTCCACTCCTTACCTGTATTAATGGCACCTGTTTTAACTCATTATCGGTACAAAGGACACCTGTCCACAACTAAGTCACACTCCAAACTCCACTATGGCCAAGAACAAAGAGCTGTCGAAGGACACCAGAGACAAAATTGTAGACCTGCACCAGGCTGGGAAGACTGAATCTGTAATAGGTAAAACGCTTGGTGTAAAGACATAAACTGTGGGAGCAATTATTACAAAATGGAAGACATACAAGACCACTGATAATCTCCCTCGATCTGGGGCTCCATGCAAGCGCTCACCCTGTGGCGTCAAAATCATAACAAGAACGGTGAGCAAAAATCCCAGAACCACACGGGGGGACCGAGTGAATGACCTACAGAGAGCTGGGACCACAGTAACAAAGGCTACTATCAGAATTGCATCCGAAGAACACCATATCCACTGTGGAGCATGCGGGTGGAAACATCATGCTTTGGGGCTGTTTTTCTGCAAAGGGACCAGGACGACTGATCTGTGTAAAGGAAAGAATGAATGGGGCCATGTATTGAGAGGTTTTGAGTGAAAATCTCCTTCCATCAGCAGGGGCATTGAAGATAAGACGTGGCTGGGTCTTTCGGCATGACAGTGATCCCAAACACACAGCCAGGGCAACAAAGGAGTGGCTTCGTAAGAAACATTTCAAGGTCTTGGAGTGGCCTAGCCAGTCTCCAGATCTCAACCCCGTAGAAAATCTGTGGAGGGAGTTGAAAGTCCGTGTTGCCCAACGACAGCCCCAAAACATCACTGCTTTAGGGGAGATCTGCATGGAGGAATGGGCCAAAATACCAGCAACAGTGTGTGAAAAGCTGTGAAGAGTTACAGAAAACCTTTGGCCTCCGTTATTGCCAACAAAGGTTACAAAACAAAGTATTGAGATTAGAGCTGTCCCTACTAGTCGACATAGTCGACGTCATTGATGATGTAAATCCGTCGACGAGCACAACATCCCGTCGACGGTTAATGAAGGGTTAAAAAATATATATGCGTGGAAAGTTCAGAATGTCGGATGCTCTGTATGCAAGTGGGGAAAGCGGCACAAAGCCAAAAAAGCGCACCAGATTGGCCAAAACATTGACTTATTTCAAAGAAACAAAGGAGGGTACACTCTTCTGTCCTGCCTCTTCAATGCCAAGCTTGGTTGCACGTCGGCCGTGAATAAACACCTCAAGCGCCGACACCCAGTTTGTAAAAAAAAATTTTTTTGTTTTTTCATTTTTTGTACACCAGAGGGTGCTGTCGCCTTACTAAATAATAATGTTTCATTGACAATGGGCCTATAAGTGCTATTAGTATTGTTCTTAATGCTAACTGAAAGGTTTATTTCATGTTATGGTTTATTTTATGGTATAGGAAATTATATAAGGTTAAACGGTCATAAATATATACAGTATATACAGTGATTGCACTCAAGGGAGAGATTGTCAATGATAGGGTAATAAATTAAGGTAATGGCAATTCATTGATATATAAATAAGGTTTAAACGGAAAAAGGTGAAAAGTTTTTGTTAATTTCTAATTGTGTTGTTTTATTTTTGTGCACCGTCGCTCTTACAGTGTGATTACATCAAGGATGGAATAAAAGTTGTAAACCATCAGTTTAAGAGACCATCTTTTCAATTGGGATGCTACACTAGTTAATTCTATCAGCATTTGAACTCATTGTTTATTTGTGATTTATTATTGTTATTTATGTGTTTATTTGTACTTTAATCAATAATTGAAGTGTTCCCATATGTTTTTTGTGAATTGATAAGCGTCAACAAAAATTTCATTGCTAAATTAGTAAACAAAAAAACCAAAAACATTTTTTTTTAAATTATTAGATTAGTCGACTAATCGTAAAAATAGTCGGCTGACTAATCGGGAGAAAATTAGTCGTTTGGGACAGCCCTAATTGAGATAAACTTTTGAGTTTTACCCATGTTGACAATTACAGGTCTCTCTAATATTTTCAAGTGGGAGAACTTGCACAATTAGTGGTTGACTAAATGCTTATTTGCCCCACTGTAACCTTAAACTGAGGCCATGTCTACACCTAGCAGTTTTTTTTAATTTTGTATTTTTAAACTGATGATCCTGCCCTAACACGTCCGGAAAAATATAATTACGTTTGTCGGGGGGAAAAAAAAAAAAAAAACTTCCACAACCCAACCACATGAATTTATTTTTAAGTACATTCATAACAATGCGCGGAAAATATATGTCCATAATACCCCCATACTTTGCATGTGTTCTTCAATATGAGGCATTTCAGCAGTTTGTAAATAAACAGAAGCAAAAAGCACCAGACCAATTTACTCCAAATAGGGACAAAGTTGGTCGCAGTCGGTGACTTTTCCACAGTGAAATCTTCGGTTATCAGTATCCACATGATGGCGGTACAAATGCAGAACTCTCACATCTTCACTTTGGACTGAGTTTTTAATAACCCTCGTTTAAATGTGCGTGTGGATGATAGGCCAAACCATAGAATTTGTTCTTTTTGCCAAATACCATGCTATTTGTAGACATAGCCTGATGTTTAAATATGTGGGCAAGTATTACAAATAAATACATGGAATTAAAAAGAAAAAAAGGTTAGCTTGGTTTATTAGCAAATTAGGGTGAGTGTATCATTGTTTAGGTTGAGATTTGTAAGGATTCCTCTTCTTTTTTCAATACTGCAGAAATTCTTATTGAATGTTTTTGTGTTCGATAATATCAGTCAAAAATCAATGTGATAGTTACAGTTCTCTAGTTTCATCTTATTATGTGGCTACTGTTTTATTTCCACGTTCCTGTTTCTTACATTGAGAAACAACAACAACAAACAACACCTTGTTAATTCGCCTCCCCCTTGTATGTATTAATTACATGCACACGCATGCAGACCACCATATGGCCATCGGCACATACAGTTTCTTCCATAACTAGAATTGCCCTGAATTTTACGTTCCTCCTCTGTTTTTCCTCTACTTGCACCACATGGTAGATCACACTCAGACCAATGCTGCCAATGTCTGCTGAGAAAAGACCAAAGTACACATTGCTGTTGTTTGGACATCTTCTCAATGGTGTACATACAAAATCTGGTTAGCAGTAGCCCATGTATTTACCAAAGCCCTAAGGCCTGTTGTGAGAGTGAACAAATTGCAAATGCTTTCTCTTTAACTCCGTTCACGTGTCACATTTTTGAAAGATTACATGTTTTGACACTGGTACCTTCAGAAAGTACTTTGACGGTATTAAATGCCAGGTCCAATCCATATCTTTTTCCAAAATATTTCATCACTTTGTAGTTCTTATTTCTGTGGAAGTCGATCATGCAATTAAACACACATGCAATGAATGACAGTACAATTTAGACATCCATCTTGATTAAAATTGACGCATGATCTCTTCCTGGCAATGTCAACCCTTCTGCTTTAATTGCAGTAATATATTGGTATGTCATGTTACATTGCCTCTAAGTAAAGCAGTATTAGGATCAGATGAATTGATCAATTTGTCAGCGGGAAAAGTCACTAAATTAAGTGGAAAAAAGTTCAGAGTAAAGTAGTACTTGAACTCTAAAAAATAATTTCACAATTCACACGATTCTTAAATGCAGCTGCTCAGCAGATGCTTTTTCAAATAGGGGTGGGAACCTCAGGTTACCTCACGGTACAATACTATTTGCAACAAGGTTCGCGATAATGATTACCTCATGATATGGTGTTACACCAGTTATAAATACATCGATTAGAAAATCATTCTCTGATATTCTATGATAAATCTGTTGGAGATAAACAAGCTACAGTATTTCAAAATTCAAAAGTAAACAATGTTATTTGCACGTTTTTTGGACAATCTGTCAAAACTATTGTTTTCCTATAGATGGTACTAATATTTCAATGCAACATTTCTCTAAATAAATACAGCAACAATATGTAACTGCAATATTGTTGTCAACAAATGAATGTATTTCTTTACATTTTTAACTTAATATACAGTGGTACCTGGACATACGATCACTTCGACACACGATCTTTTCGACATCCGACGTAAAATTCGACTCGCCATTTCTTTCTACATCCGACGACATGCTCGGAATGCGACGACATGACAGCACCGCAGACGAATGCACGGCGGATTTTTTTGTGTGAAAAATCAACAGAAAAGGTTTCAGAAAGGTTGGTACAGGTGGTGAAACAAAGAAAAAGGTGACACTTACCTTTTAAATGGAGTTGCAAATTATAGGAAATATAAGCGTGTGGTGCGCATCGGTGAACTGGCTTTCCACGGTCCTCCTCCACCACCGTTCGCCAGTCTTTATAAGCTAAGCTGACAATTTTTATTGTGGTAACTAGGGTTGTTCCGATCATGTTTTTCTGCTCCCGATCCAATCCCGATCGTTTTAGTTTGAGTATCTGCCGATCCCGATATTTCCCGATCCGATTGCTTTTTTTTTGCTCCCGATTTAATTCCAATCATTCCCGATAATTTTTCCCGATCATATACATTTTGGCAATGCATTAAGAAAAAAATGAATAAAACTCGGACAAATATATACATTCAACATACAGTACATAAGTACTGTATTTGTTTGTTTGTGACAATAAATCCTCAAGATGGCATTTACATTATTAACATTCTTTCTGTGACAGGGATCTACAGATAGAAAGACTTGTGACTTTGTATATTGTGACTAAATATTGCCATCTAGTGTATTTGTTGAGCTTTCAGTAAACGATACTGCAGCCATTCAACCCAAATGCATGATGGGAAGTGGAACCATGACTGCATAGTGCTACCAATTGATATATCTTCTCTGTGTTGGGAAAAAACACAAGGGGTAAAGAAAAAGATCAATTGTTACCTTGCTTCCCCACATAGCTTCCCATGATATTTCTAATCATAGGGAGAGGGAGTGTAAGGCTTTAGCCTATTAAAAAAAGGCTCCAAAGGCTGCCAAAATTCTCTCTACTCATTTTACGCTGCCTTTTATCTCTCTATATAGGTAAAACGGCGCCATTACAGATTGAGCACGATATTGCGTGAGTGGGTCGTGCAACGCATGTATTAATTGCGTTAAATATTTTAACGTGATACATTTTCAAAAGCATTAATTACTGCCGTTATCGGGATAAATTTGATAACCCTACCTTAAGCCTAAACTAAAGACTCTGGATGAGTGTAACATATTATGTCTGTAACGTTAAATACAATTAGAAAACAATTTAATTTAAAAATATACTGTAAATATATTAAAAAAAAGGCATGGCCGATATTTTTTGCCGATTCCGATACTTTGAAAATGATGTGATCGGACCCGATACATCTCTAGTGGTAACATTACCACATTAGAACCCGATTTGTTACATTATTACAGGAATTATTGTTATTATTTTTATTATTATTACATTATTCTGATTTTTATTTATAATGTATTTGTTTTGCTATGTGTATTTGCCATTTGTAATAGTACTAGCAGTATTTTTTAAGGATTTAGTGTCGGTTTATGGGCTGTGGAACGAATTAATGGAATTATAATGTATTCCTATGGAAAAATCCTGCTCGACAAACAACCATTTCGACTTAAAAACTAGGTCCTGGAACAAATTAACTTCGTATGTAGAGGTATCACTGTAATTTATTCATCTTAAAGCAGTGCTTCTCAATTATTTTCTGTCACGCCCCCCCCAAGGAAGAAGAAAAATGTTTCGCGCCCCCCCAAATTCTCTGCCGCCACTGTAAATAGTATCATTTGTCTATAAAATTACTATTATAAATACGCATCTGCCTAACATTGTGTCCTTTTTTTCTAATAAAGAAAAAAAGTAACATAGATCAATTTATAATAAAGTATAACTTTATTAACATTGTTTTGTTTGTAACAGAGAAGACTTGACGTGCATCAATTTGCCTGAATTTAAAAAAAAAATTCACATCCAAACTAAAAAATACACGCAAGGTACATTTTTGACCATTTGATACAGAAAAATAAAATGTAATAAAATCAGTAAATAACAACAAATTAAAATTGATTAGAAACATTCACTCATGAGGACAATGTGCCAAAAAATTTGACCGAAAAAACAAATCTGAATAAAAGAGAAAAAAAGTGTCCTTGGACAGGAGAGTTTTTATTTTTGCTGCTCACAGTATTTACCTCCTTTGCAATGGTGTGGAGTTATTTTGCAATTAGCATGCTAATAATGCTCACTGGTTTACTGATATAACACTGACAAAGCAGGACGATTGTTGGCAATATTCGGCACGTTTTCACAGAAAAAATCAAGCGGCTTAATAATGAGATTGGGGTCTAATGTCTTTAAGTGGCGTCTTAATTGATTCGGCTTCTGGCTGTCTGCTATAATTATTTTTAGACACAGTAAACAGTGGTCTTTCATCATCACCCACTGTATTAAAAGTCAAAGCTAAAAGGCAAACGGCACGAAAAAAGCGCATTCACGGTGGCCGAGGTAGAACCGTAGGTGAGGGCGGTCGTCGTGACGATCCCAAGCTGAAAATGGCACTTCTCGGGCGGCGACGTGAGAACCGGACAAGACAGTGGGTCGCTGCGTGAGTGAGTCCGGTCGGAAAACTGCTTTCGAAAACGGCGGTGGCGCACTGCTCTTCATATCTGTTGTCTGTGTGTGCTGAGTGCTCTTCCTTAGTTCAAAAATACTGCGCGCACTCTGAAAATGAGAGCGCCACTGCCACCTACTGAGTGGATGTGCAAGTACACTTTATTCCAGTACGGCAAAAAAAAAAAAAAAAAAAAAAACATGTTCCCCGAGGTCACATGCGCCCCCCCTGGCATTGCTCTGCGCCCCCCCAGGGGGGCGCGCCCCACTATTTGAGAAGTACTGTCTTAAAGCAAAACTTTCTAACTGTTCAGTTTTGGACGATCTTAGCGACACCGGTGGACAAAAGCGGAAGTGTTTTTCCTTTAACTAAGACTGCGTTTCCCACGAGGACCAGCGCATACCTGCAGTGTCCTAAAATCATCAGTCAATCAAAAATCAATTTCCTGGTCGCCTGCAGATGGATTAAACAACGTTTTTGTTTCCAGCGGCTGTGTGAAGGATGTATAGTAATGATGTAATGAATCCAGTTGTGGCTGAACAATAGCAAGTGACAGTTAGCAACCATGTGGCTTAGTGTGTTTAACACCCGAACTTGTCAGCACTAACGAGTTCGTGGGGGTGTGGGGTTGGTCACGGCAGCGAGTGAAATCCGGGCCAATGTTTATTCAGTATATCCTGGTAGTGATGTATGCCGTAAAGCAGTCAGCACATTTGTAGTTTTTTTTTTTTTTTTTTTTTTTTGTGTGGCAGGGTTCCTGCCACCCTCCCCAAAGTTAATTTGTGTCTGTGAAAGTGATACAAACCCCCTCAAGATATAAAAGAGGTGTCTTTCAACTAGTTGTCAGTCGACATATTATCACAAATGTCATGAAAGCATTTTACAAAGGTTGAAAAGTTGCCTATTGTTGCTTTAACTTAACATTACATAACTCACATTTTATGGAAATTAAAGTTGAATTCTTGAGTTAATCTAGTTGGACTTGGAAAAAGTGTTTCCCTTGTGCCCAAAAATGACTAGCTACGGCTCTAGGCTGAGCCAGTGCCACCCCTGGCTATCCTAACATGAAAGAACTGTGATTAGCAGCTCGTGAGTTGAAAGGAAGTACAGTACTGTGAATTGCACGATACATTGTTCATGGAACATTGAACTGTACGTCGTGCTAATATGCTTCAATTCAGGGCCAAGTGGTGGTTCGTCCGCTGCAGGCTGCGTGCGGAGACGGGCTCCCTTGGGCACTAGAGTTCGTCGTGGGCACTAGAGCTATGAAAAACCTGGGGCTCCGCCGCTCCCCGCAGCCACGGAAAACTGAATCCTTTTACATAGCTGAGGAAAATTAAACCACTCGGTTGAATGGGGACACTTTAAGTTTCATCGGGCACAAATTTCACTTCAGAAGACTTTAAACAACCAAATTTTTCGGTACAACATGATGTGCATGGAGTGCTGCTGGGTGTAGAAAGTGTACTTTTGGTGCTATTCTGTGTGGGGATCAAAAAAGTGATGATTCAAAAAAACGGAGGCACTCAGGAAGTAGAAAAATAAAAAGCCTCTATTAAATCATGGCTCTGTTCTGCTTAAATAATACCGACATGTTTCACCCGTGTAGGCCTTCATCAAGACAGTTTGGCAAGGTGGTAAATATTTATCTCACTACCCTTATTGTATACCATATTGTATATTGCAGGGGTCCTCAAATTAAAATCTTGAAGGTTCACAATTATTTTTTTTTTAATACAAGCATGGCTCCATTCATTGATGTCAGTCAAGTACAAGGCAGCTCGAAGGTGGTAAAGGTGGTTTTCTTTTGACGAAACAAAAATACAATGTACATTCTGATTAAATAAAAATAAATTAACAAAACCTTTCATTGACTTAAAATAAAAATACAAAAAAAAAAAAAAAACATCCAAGTACAATGTTTACACTAAATAACAGACAAGATCTGTCTTTAAGGTGCAAATAATAATTATTGACAGTACATTTTGTAATTGTAAAACACTGCTGGACATGAGAGAAATGGCATTTGGGGTGTCACAAAGCTGTTTACTCACATCATTAGTTAGTACTTCAGTGTGTCTAGTGGTTGATGAATCTAAGAGAGATTTGTTTGATCTCTGTTGTCATTTCCTCCTTCTCTTTCCCTTTGAACATTGCTGTAATCATTTCATTCATACTCTTTTATTATTTCTCCATCAGAGAATGGCTTCTTATGTTTGGCCTACACCCACGACACTCTGAGTGAGCACTCCGTTGCAATTTGTTGTTGTGTCATAGATTTAACAATAACCTTGCTTGACTCTTGATATGACTGCTTCAACCTGTTAATTTCTTGCTTTCTCAATTCTGATTTAGGAGGAAACTTCTCTTCAAAAGAGCTGTGGTCTCTAACATAATGGTGTTTCACATTTTCACTTTTTATTAGAGCAACTGTCGTTAAGCATATTGAGGTCATAGGTTTGGTACTTGCAGTTGGTAAAATGGCCGCATATTTGTCATTCCATTCCTCATTGAAATGGCCATTTTTGTTGTCCACTTTTCTTCTCTTGGTCAACTTTGAGTATGCCATTTTGTTAGATGCGGTCTTCTACTGGTGGCATGTAAACAAACAGATTGCAAAGTGCCGGGTGCAACTCGTGTTTCACACTGCTGCGGGCCGTCCACGCTAGCTAGCAGCATGCTGGCTCTCTCAGCCAATCAGCGCATCCATGCAGGCTCTCTCAGCCAATCAGCTAATTGTTGTCATAGACATGACAACAGAAGAGAGAACATAGAAGATATTTGACTAAAAATGAAACAGAAGTTAACTATAGAATAGTAGCGCATAGAGATAGATCGGCAGTTCCTATATGTTGAAAAATGTATTTATTTATTTATTTATTTTTCGGCCGTGGGTCCGCAGAGAGGTGTGCCGTGGTCTGGTCGTGGACTACGGTCCGCTAATTGAGGATCCCGGGTATATTGTATACGCTGTATACTCACCTTTTTGCCATACAGAGGGGACAAGGATTATATGTGCCTGCCCAGTGGTGACAATATTGTGGATTTTTGCAATCGGTAACATTTCACATTGTTTACAATTTTGAGTTTGGTATAACACACTGATGCCCTCTTCTGTCACTCTCTATACTATTTTTTTCTTTGTTTAGGTGTTGATATCAAATGTCAGCCCAGATACAAAGGATAAACATCCCGCTAACGATAGAGTTATATCTGCCCAATTTCGAAAACATCAACTCTTTTTACTGTAATGCGATGTGAACTCACTCGGAATATGGGCAGCGTTTGTGTCTGGAAAAAGATGAGTTAGAGAGAGAGTGAATGAATCCCCAGAGTTTGATCACGTTGCTGTGTCTGTTGACAACGGTAGGAGCATATTGGCTCAGGAATCGTTCTGTGAGTCTGCTTGGTGTTGCGTCCAACTACGTATTTGCAACCTGGCCGAGGCGCATCCTCTTGTAGCATTTGCAATCCGTGTGGCTGTTAGGCAACGCGCGCCAATAGTTCTTCATAGGAGCTTCTGCACACATACTCTCTTGGGAAGCAGTCAAGTCAGTCGACGGTGTGTCAGCTTTTAGCAGGCAATCTTGACAACCGGAAAGGATTGCAGGAGGCAAAGAAATTGCAAGCCAAGAAGAGTGACAGAGCCCAAATTCCATCATTTTATATAATCTATTTGTCCATTCCACTATTAGAGGCCTGACCGTCACATTAAAGGGAAGAACTGTTCTTTCCAGATTTGTTAATTTGTTCCGGAAATGTAATTTCTTATTCTTCAAAAAAATAGTATCTTCTTTTTTTTTTTTTTTTTTTTTTTTTTTTTAACTATTAATTTTGCTTTGTGTCACTGATGGTGTCTCTGTCTGTGCCCTGCAACACACTGGCAACCAGTTTACGGTAGAGTCCGCCTTTCGTCAGCTAGGATAGACTCCAGCAACCCTGCGACCCTGACAAGGATAAGCAGTGTTGAAAATGGATGGATACATTTGCTTTGACAAAAGTCTCTAAACAAAATACTTTAAACAAAAATTGGTAAGAGTGATTTTATGATCGCAAAACCCCAAATTCATTCATTCATTTTCCATGCCGCTTTTTCCTAACGAGGGTCGCGGAGGTGCTGGAGCCTATCCCAGCTAACTACGGGCAGTAGGCAGGGTACACCCTTAACTGGTTGCCAGCTAATCGCAGAGCACAAGGAGACATAAAACCATTAACGCACACACTTATACCTACGGACAATTTAGAGTGTTCAATGAGCCTACCATGCATGTTTTTGGGAGGTGGGAGGAAACCGGAGTAAACCCACGCAGGCACGGGGAGAAAATGCAAACTCCACACAGGAAGGACAAAACCCGGATTGAACCCTTGATCTCAGAACTGTGAGGCGGATGTGCTAACCACTCAGCCACCGTGCCTCCTAGGTAAAACACTTGGTGTAAAGAAATCAACTATGGGAGCAATTATTAGAAAATGGAAGACATACAAGACCACTGATAATCTCCCTCGAACTGGGGCTCCATGCAAGATCTCACCCCGTGGCGTCAAAATGATAACAAGAACGGTGAGCAAAAATCCCAGAACCACACGGGGGGACCTCGTGAATGACCTACAGAGACCTGGGACCTCAGTAAAAAATGCTACAATCAGTAACACAATGCGCCGCCAGGGACTCAAATCCTGCACTGCCAGACGTTTCCCCCTGCTGAAGAAAGTACACGTCCAGGCCAGTCTGCGGTTCGCTAGAGAGCATTTGGATGATCCAGAAGAGGACTGGGAGAATGTGTTATGGTCAGATGAAACCAAAATAGAACTTTTTGGTAGAAACACAGGTTCTCGTGTTTGAAGGGGAAAGAATACTGAATTGCATCCGAAGAACACTATTCTCACTGTGAAGCATGGTGGTGGAAACATCATGCTATGGGGCTGCTTTTCTGCAAAGGGACCAGGACAACTGATCCGTGTGAAGGAAAGAATGAATGGGGCCATGTATCGAGAGATTATGAGTGAAAATCTCCTCCCATCAGCAAGGGCATTGAAGATGAGACGTGGGTGGGTCTTTCAGCATGACAATGATCTGAAACACACAGCCAGGGCAACAAAGGATTGGCTTTGTAAGAAGCATTTCAAGGTCCTGGAGTGGCATTGCCAGTCTCCAGATCTCAACCCCATTGAATATCTGTGGAGGGAGTTGAAAGTCTGTGCTGCCCAATGACTGCCCCAAAACATCACTGCTATAGAGGAGATATGCATGGAGGAATGGGCCAAAATACCAGCAATAGTATGTGAAAAGCTTGTGAAGAATTTCAGAAAACGTTTGGCCTCCGTTATTGCCAACAAAGGGTACATAACAAAGTATTGAGATGAACTTTTGGTATTGACCAAATACTTATTTTCCACCATGATTTGCAAATAAATTCTTTAAAAATCAAACAATGTGATTTTCCGTTTTTTTTTTTTTTTTTTTTTTCCACATTCTGGCTCTCATGGTTGAGGTTTACCCATGGTGACAATTACAGGCCTCTCTAATATTTTCAAGTGGGAGAGTTTGCACAATTAGTGGTTGACTAAATACTTATTTGCCCCACTGTATATTAGTTGTTCTTATCTGTTAATGAGCGATTGAATCTAAATCAAATAAATTTATTCATATAGCCCTTTACATAAACCTGAGAGGTCCTCAAAATGCTTAACAACAAAGCAAAACATAGTAAATGATAAATAAAAGTCAGGAAAGTACAATGCAATAAAATGAATGACATTACTAACATTTGATGGCAGCCAAGACATTGTCAGTGAAACAATCATATGAAAATGTTTATCATGTTTATTATTGTATGTTCAGTGCTAACATGGTGCTTTTTTCAGAATATATTACGACATAAATATCTGATTCCTACTATAGGTGTGTGAGTGAGCTAAGAGTTTAGACCCTTTTTTCTACGGATATAAACAAAATAATGTTCGATTTGCTCATGACCTTGGTTGCAGCAATCTCAAAATCATGTATAACCTATGAGAAGGATAAGGTAAACATAGTATGCCTGTGACAACTTGTAATAATAATTACATCATTATCCTATACAATTCCATACTAAAGTGTGTCAAATATTTTTTTTGCATTATGCTAATACCATACATCACATTATGGAGGAGTGATAAAATTCCTGGTAAGCCTTACTAATCCACCTTAGTGCTAGAATAATGATTGCTTTTTGTCTGCTGTTGAGCAAATAGTCCACACCATGTGGGTCATCACAGCCTAAACAAATCTCGATCTCCACGCTTGATTTCAATACCTCTTTTATGCTCTCTCTCCCACACCCATTCCTTATTTCCTCCATTCTCTCTCTCTTCCCCCTTAGCTCTCTGCATCTTGCAACTAAGCCTATTTGCTACAATAAGTGTGCCCTGGGCATTTGTTTTTTATTAACAATTGGAACCAACACTATTCTTGTTCAGAGCTCATGTCCACGCATACGTACTTCTCAACTGGCCTAGATGCAGTCTGTTGCGCCTACACACAAGCAGGAGAACAGATTTTACATTGTCAAGCCATTAAATAGTTCTGGTTACAAGAAACCCTCTTCCTTTTTTAACAGCCAAATTCTACTATCTCCTAATTGTTGTCTGCTTGGCGATCTGAGTATTAAAGACCTTTCCAAAATAAAATGTAAAAAAAAATGAAAAAGCCTATCCACTATTAGTTATTTTATTTATCGCTCTAACACATAGCAATGGAGAAAATGTACACAAAAACAATAACCGACTGGAAAACTATGGGGGAAAAAAAATCCTAAGCATTCATTAAAATGTTGAATTTGGAGTAGTGATTCTTATATACCTTCGAAGGAGTATTATATCAAAAACAGTTTTATCTAGATACAGCAGTCACTTCTTGTCACTGGGCCTCCTGCATGTTCTTTAGTTGCAGTGCTATTTTTGGCAGCCCTTTTAATTTTCGTCTTAATATTAGTCTTTTGGACGATAATAGTTATCTCATTCACTCCCAGCCATTTTCACTGGTGCAACCCCCTTCGCTCCCGGCCATTTTACTGGATTTTGACCGATTTTGCAAGGCCCACAGAAAATTCTGTTCTATTGCTATATTAATATGGAACCCACCAAAAGAAATATTAATCCCTTCTTTCAGCAGGAAAAAAAGTTAGTTCATATCTTTTTCCATTCTCTAGAAATCAGCATTAGAAAATAGCTTAGTTTGAGCAATTTTCCAATTTCTGATGAAAAAACAGAAATTTAACTTCTTGTAAAAGCACACATTTCAAACATAACTTTGACTTTAACACAGCTATTTTTTGCTTATATGACATCCCAAACATCTCAATAATGTTTTCCTTTTACAAAATAACATAAACAATAAGACAAATAGAGCTTTTGATAGCAAAGTAACAACTTATTTGCACATGGCTGGACTGTTGGGATGGGAGATGGCGCTGTTGTGGCCGTCATGGCTGTCTCAGCGGATGGGGTGGGCTTTTCCCTCGTCACCGCCTCATCAAGATGGATTTTTTTTAGTCTTTCTTTTGTGGTGACCACTGCCTCGTGGTGGAGTTCACCTGGGGAACTTGTGTTCCTCGGGGGGAACTGGTTTGGCCGTGCGCGTTCCCGGCTGAGTCGCGAGACACTGGAGGGTCCGGGGGACGCAAACTGCTGAGCACGGCGGCGCGGGCTCAGCTCGGCATTGTCTGCTGCACTGGTGGTCCCGGTCGTTCTGCTCAGTTGTCCAGCGCCTGGCATCCCGGGCGTCCTCTTGGTTGTTCTGCTCGGTCGTCCGCCGCCTGGCATCCCGGACATCCTCCAGGTCGTCTTGCTGGGACTTCCCGCGCCTGGCGTCCTGGTCGTCCATTCGGTTGTCTACCGCCGGCGCCCCCTCTGTGCGGCCCAGTCGTTCGTTTCGTTGAATCGGGTTGCGGGTCTTACCAAATGTGCTACTGCCCTCCAGTTTTATTGCTTTAAAATAGATTTTCAGCATTGTGCTTTGGTAGCCTGGTACTCCAGACTCACCGCTGTTCCAGCTATTGAGTCTGGCCACCATTAAGCGGATACAATTTTGAGGGCAGAGCAAGCCACAGCAAATAGATAGCGGAGTGGACCAATCAGCAACGGGCGAGACGAGGGACTTGCGCGCAGAAGTAAACATACGAGGATAGCGGAGTTTATTCAACATGGCTAGCGCGAGACAGACTGTTGTCAATGACTTGTGTCGATGTGTTTTTGGTAATTTAAAACTGATTTTACCGTGGATTGGAACATATTCTCGGCTCTCCTGTTTGCCATCTGTGTTGTTGTGGAGACGACTTCCGACGCGGAGCAGTGACGTTGCTCGTTAAGAACACGTCACACAGATAAACAAATCTGATTTGTCGAATGATTTTGTACTTGCTCGAGAGGCTGTTAATGGGCTGGTCCCAGACTATTCTCTGTGTTTGAAAAACACAGGGAGAATAGTCTGGCCGTGCCAGGCAAGTGCTTTGGAGCAAAGTTGCATCAGAACCTAGAAATATCTCTTGTGGAAAAAAAAAAATCATACAAGACATATAAATACATTTTTGGGACACTGAAACAATTAAAAATAGAACATATTTATATGCTTTTGGGAGCAAATTAGTTATTAGTCTTCATCATACTAGTCATCTCAAAATGTCTTTGTCTTTGTTTAGTTTTTGTTGGTGAAAATTCAAAAACTGATTTTGTCTAGTTTTAGTAGATGTTTACTAAAAATGTTTTCGTCTGTAAAATAATTTTAATAACTATACGTTTACACCAAAATAAATAAATAAAAGTTTCCAACTATTTTGAATGAACATTGACAGACGAGTAGCGTCTAGAAGGACAACGCCAACTTGGTGATAAAACACACTCAGCAGGAAAACAGTACATTATTTTCAATTAATTAAACCCTCTTGGATGCCATGAAATGTATGTAAAAAAAAAAAAAAAAAAAAAAAAGTTGTCCGAGAGTTTCAGAGGACCCCCGCCGTTAGCATTTGCCTGATGGTAACACAAACTCGAATGCTATGCTAACACTACAAGTTACATTTAGTGTGTGATGATCACTCAGCACAGACATTTTAAGGCTAAAGCAACATTTGCACAATCTCTCTGGCCAAGATAAGAAAACAAATCATAGGGTGTGCATGTGTGCAAGCCTGGAGACTGGAGAGCAGCAGCACGTCACATGACTGATACCACCAGACACTGCTACGATGCAGGCTAACTACACATAAAATGTCACACATTGTGAACATGTGACAGACATTATTGTGCATTTTCGCCTCGTTCTCGTCTCATCAGATGAAAACTGACATGATTCTCGTTATGTTTTAGTCTCCCAAACCACATTTTTGGCTCGTTATCATCCATTATAGTCATGAAAAAAAACAACTCTATTTAGTTGTATATCTGTCTTGTTCGGCTAAGTGGGAGGGCTGCCCTACTTTCTCCTCTCGTGGGCTTCAGTTTGGGTGGGTGGAGCTTTGCCCATAGAAGATTAATTCTTAAAACACGTACCCTTCATCTCAAACTGTAAATTTTTAGACTCATCTACATTTTCTATATTTTTGGGCAAACTTTATCATCATTAAAATAGATGCTAATTTGTCAGTTTGTGTGGCCTGTGCAGAAAAGAAAAAAAAAATATATATATATATATATATATATATATGTATATATATATATATATGTATATATATATATATATATATATATATATATGTATATATATATATATATATATATATATATATATATATATATATATGTATTTTTTTTTTTTTTAACATGAGAATAGAATTTAACAAATCTTATATGTGCCCACACAAAATTATATATATATACATAAATGCATCGAAAAATATGTCCCATTTCATCATGAAAAAGGAGTAAATGCAAACTGGAATACCACTTAAACTTAAAAGTCCTGTAAAATATAAGAACATGCTATAAAGTTATTTGACTGGGCCAGTAAAATAGTGTTGTGAAAGTGGTGGAAGAAGTTTCGGGTGAAGATTAACTTTTTCCATAGGCTCAATTGAATTATTCCATATTATATTTCAATGATCATACATTTCGGTGTCACAAAATATTTTGAGGTCTTCCAATTTGCTATCACACAAAGCTTAAATGGCACGGTGGATGACTGGTTATAATGTTGTCTGACAGTTTTTCAATCAAGGCTTCATTCATGGGGTCTTGCTGTGTGGAGTTTGCAATCTCTACCATTGCCTGCGTGACTTTCCACTAGTTAGTCCACTTTCCTCCAACATCCCAAAACATACATGGTAGGTTGACACTAAATTGCCCCTAGCTGTGCATATTAGCATCAATGGTGGGTGTCTTTGTAGGACACAATTGGCTGGCAATCAGTTCCATTCCAGGTAACCTGCCCATAGTCAGTTGGCATAGGCTCTAGCACCTCGTATCCCTGGTGAGGATAAGCAGTATGGGTGGATGGATGGATGAATGAGTGAATGAATGAATGAATGAATGAATGAGCAAAACTTCATCTCACCTCACCAGAACTAATTTTATCCTGCATTAAAGCAACAGCTGCTGACTGCCGACCCTATTGCTACTTGTTAAACACACTTTTACCATTCATTTAGCATTAAAGTAAATAGGGACTCATTTATTGCTTTCAAAAATGGATGTTGGAGTCATAACTTACTCTTTCAATTGTGTGGCAGCTGAAGGGACATAATATGGACAATTTACTTTTTAATGGCTTATATACAAGTACTCGAATCTCTGGAGTGCAGTGAAAATTTACCGACTCAACAAGTGACTTTAAATGGCGTTATTACTTCACTATTCACGTCAAACTCCAAGCCTTTTAGGTTGTAGCCCTTTACCTAGTGGTAATTAGGCTGGACATTGACTCACGCATTGATGGAAAACTGTTTACGGGAAGCTTTTAAAAAATGAACAAGGAAAAACATAATCTACTGTTTCAATTTAAACTAACTCTCGCTCTTTCTGTCTCTCTCAGGGATGTATGGATATACAGTGAGGCAAATAAATATTTAGTCAACCACTAATTGTGCAATTTCTCCCACTTGAAAATATTAGAGAGGCCTGTAATTGTCAACATGGGTAAACCTCAACCAGGAGAGACAAAATGTGGAAAAGGAAAAAAAAAAAAAATCACATTGTTTGATTTTTAAAGAATTTATTTGCAAATCATGGTGGAAAATATGTATTTGGTTAATACCAAAACTTCATCTCAATACTTTGTTATGTACCCTTTGTTGGCAATAACGGAGGCCAAACATTTTCTGTAACTCTTTACAAGCTTTTCACACACTGTTGCTGGTATTTTGGCCCATTCCTCCATGCAGATCTCCTCTAGAGCAGTGATGTTTTGGGGCTGTCGTTGGGCAACACGGACTTTCAACTCCCTCCACAGATTTTCTATGCGGTTGAGATCTGGAGACTGGCTAGGCCACTCCAAGACCTTGAAATGTTTCTCATGAAGCCACTCCTTTGTTGCCCTGGCTGTGTGTTTGGGATCATTGTCATGCTGAAAGTCCCAGCCACGTCTCATCTTCAATTCTACCTTTCCTGATGGAAGGAGATTTTCACTCAAAATCTATCAATACATGGACCCATTCATTCTTTCCTTTACACAGATCAGTCGTCCTGATCCCTTTGCAGAAAAACAGCCCCAAAGCATGATGTTTCCACCCCCATGCTTCATAGTGGGTATGGTGTTGTTCGGATGCAATTCAGTATTCTTTCTCCTCCAAACGCGAGAACCTGTGTTTCTACCAAAAAGTTCTAATTTGATTTCATCTGACCATGACACATTCTCCCAGTCCTCTTCTGGATCATCCACACTTTCTTCAGCAGGGGGACACCTCTGGGAGTGAAGGATTTGAGTACCAGGCATAGCATTGTGTTACTGATAGTATCCTTTGTTACTGTGGTCCCAGCTCTCTGTAGGTCATTCACTAGGTCCCTCCGTGTGGTTCTGGGATTTTTGCTCACCGTTCTTGTCATCATTTTGACGCCGTGGGGTAAGATCTTGCATGGAGCCCCAGATCGAGGGAAATTATCATTGGTCTTGTATGCCTTCCATTTTCTAATAATTGCTCCCACAGTTGATTACTTTACACCAAGCATTTTACCTATTGCAGATTCAGTCTTCCCAGCCTGGTGCAGGTCTACAATTTTGTCTCTGGTGTCCTTCGACAGCTCTTTGATTTTGGCCATAGTGGAGTTTGGAGTGTGACCTACTGAGGTTGTGGACAGGTGTATTTTATACTGATAATGAGTTAAAACAGGTGCCATTAATACATGTAACGAGTGGAGCCTTGTTAGACCTCGTTAGAATGTAGACCTCTTTGACAGCCAGAACTCTTGTTAGTTTGTAGGTGACCAAATACTTATTTTCCATTCTAATATGGAAATAAATTCTTTAAAAATCAAACAATGTGTTTTTCTGTTATTTTTTTTTTTTTTTTTTTTTTTTTTTTTTTTCACATTCTGTCTCTAATGGTTGAGGTTTACCCATGTTGACAATTACAGGCCTCTCCAATCTTTTCAAGTAGGTGAACTTGCACAATTGGTGGTTGACAAAATGCTTATTTGCCCCACTGTACATTATGTATAGACGGATGTATAGGAAGATAGATAGATAGTAGATTGAGAACATTTCCTTTGTCATTATTAGACATTGTGAGAAACTTAGCAGCCTATGTGATCTTTTTGATTTGCTGCCATTGAAGTTCTTTCTCCAAAAAAGCTTACTATAATCATCAGCTGATACAGTATTATACACTATATACGTAGCAATATGCTTCTGGTTTAGTAGTTCACTCTTTTTCTAATAGCTGTTACCTTTAATCATACTTACTGTACTTTTGTAGTCACCTTCAAAGGGGTTTTTGAGATGGAGAGTGGCAGCCATTAAACTGAAGCTCTAAATAACAAATTTCACTCGGGCTAAAATTCAAGCCTTTGCTTTTTTTTCCCTTCTTGTGAGCCAGAGCTTAAGTAGACCATAATTATCATTGCTACACTCATAGTGGCATCGTGTTCTGTTTGCTGAATTACTGCACTAATTTTTCCATCTCTTTTTCATCTGAGACTCGAGAATTGAGACCATTTTAAGACACATCCATGAAAATGAATAAAGGCTATAATACACACTTTAATTTAGCAGTTGCTGATTGATCATGAGAAATTGGATTTTGGTGACTCCCTAATGGGGAGATGTGCTGGCTAAATATAGCTCTTCTGAGGCATATTGTTGGCTGTTTAGTTGGTGCAAAATAAATGCAGACATTATCCTCTGTAGCTGACGAGAGAAAAATAAATAAAAAAATAAATAAAATTATCATTTTAAAATGTTACTTATTGTTTTAAGTTCACATTTTGTTTTTTTGTTTTTGTTTTGTTTTGTTTGTTTAATTGGGCTTAACGATTTAAAACATTTAGGTGTGCTCAATATGTAACAACAACATCAAAATCTGAATTCAGGAAGGATGCTCACACTTTTTCAAAAACTAATTTGTATATGGCGGAAAACACTCAGGTGACTTGAAATTCCGCTCTGAGACCCCCAATTTGGCCAACTTTCAAAATTGTCCCATATGCATGTGTGATACATCATTGGAAAGCTTAAAATCTCAGTTTTCTGTGGGAAGAAACATTTTCTACAGGAGGGCATTTTGAAAAAAAAAAAAAAAAAAGTTTTTTTAAACAGCAAAACCCCATCTGGAGGTGAGAGCACGCAAGAGCAGAATTACAGACGTCATGACTTTAGCGAGATATTATCGTGTACTTACCTTGTTTCGATCCAAAAACTCCATGTCGCATGTATAACTGAGTGTCAAGACACAGCTGTGAATGGCCACAGCTGGATTTTATGGGTGAAACATGGTAATATAACAAGGGTCGCGATGCATAAATCGCAGACATCAAGGAGTGGTCGTGATTTTCTTTCTAATATATTTACCCTTTTAAACATTTTTTTTTTTTTTTCTTCAATTTTCTTTGTTTGGATCGATTATTTATCATCTAACATATCGAGGAAAATGCGACAGTAACAAAAAAAAAATACAAATTAGCAATAGTTATGAGGTAGATATCCGTGATTTTTTTATGGACGCCATTTTTTTCATTCTGACGTAATTTGTTTAAAGTTTAAAATATGCGAGTGAATAATTTTTTAAAGTGTTTTTAAAAAAAAGAAAAAAAGAAAGAAATATTAGACATCAATTAATGATTCAAAGCTAGAACATACATTTTGAATAATAAATATAATTACTTATCTTCTTTTTATGGCTGGGTTAAAACCAAAGCGGTTGCGCGACGCCTGTAAATGAGGGTTTCCAGGGTGAAAGGGACAAATTAAAAATAGTTCCGGGGCTTAATGGGCCATGAATCTGCTATGGCAGCATATAGACATATTGTTCTATAAACAAAACAGTTCTTTTGGCTTAAAATACAGCAGTTTATTTTATAGAGGGTTGCAAGAGCAGAAACTGCTTTTTCAGTCTTTTCAGTGTTTTCCGCCATATATTATTCACAGTGAGGAAAATAAGTATTTGAACACCCTGCAATTTTGCAAGTTCTCCCACTTAGAAATGTTGGACGGATTTGACATTTTCATGATGGGTGCTTGTCAACTGTGAGAGACAAATTAAGAAAAAATCCAGAAATCACAGTGTATGATTTTTTAAATAATTTATTCGTATTATACTGCTGCAAATAAGTATTTGAGCACCTAAGAAAATCAATGTCAACATCTGGTACAGTAGCCTTTGTTTACAATTGCAGAGGTCAAACGTTTTCTGTAAATTTTCGCCAGGTTTGCACACACTGCAGCAGGGATTTTGCACTACTCCTCCACACAGATCTTCTCTAGATCAATCAGGTTTCTGGACTGTCACGGAAAAACACGGAGTTTGAGCTTCTTCCAAAGATTTTTGATTAGGCTTTGGTTTAAAAGACTGGCTAGGCCTCTCCAGAACCTCGATATGCTTCTTCTGAAGCCACTCCTTGGTTATTCTAGCTGTGCGCTTCGGGCCAATCTCATGTTGGAAGGCCCAGTCACGACCCATTTTCAATGCTCTTACTGAGGGAAGGAGGTTATTCCCCAAAATTTCACAATACATGGCCCTGGTCATCATCACCTTGATACAATGCAGTCGTCCAGTCCCATGTGCAGGAAAACACCCCCAAATTATGATGCTACCATCCCCATGTTTCATAGTGGGGATGGTGTTCTTGGGATGGTACTCATTATTCTTCTTCCTCCAAACACTGTGAGTGGAATTATGACCAAAAAGTTCCATTTTGATCTCGTATGACCACATGACTTTCTACCATGGGTCCTCTGGATTACCAAATGATCATTGGCAAACTTAAAACTGGCCTGGACATGTGGTGGTTTACGCTGGGGAACCTTCCGTGCCATGTATGATTTTAAACCATGACATCTTCCTCTCACGTATTACCTACAATAACTTTGGAAATGGGGTCCCAGGTCCTTTCAGGTCATTGACCACCTCCTCATGTGTAGTTCTTCTCTGATTCCTCACCATTCTTTGGATCATTGAGACCCTACGAGGTAGATCTTGCTTGGAGCCCCAGTCTGAGGGAGATCAAGTGAAGTTTAGCTTCTTCCATTTCCTAGTAATTACTCCAACGATGGATATTATATCATTTTACCAACCTTGTAAATGTCTATAATTCTGCCTCTGGTGTTTTTAGACAACTCTTTGGGATGTAGGGGTTGGACTGGTGTTTAAATGCAGCGAACCACCTCAAACATGTCAAAAAGTCCACTTCAACTTTACTTATTTACGAGAATAAGTGAAGTGGAGTTTGACTATTTAAAGGCGACCAACAGGTCTTTGAGGCTCACAATTCTAGCTAATAGGTGTTCAAATTCTTATTTGCAACAGCATAATACAAATAATTTAAAATATTTTATTTTAGATTGTCTCTCACAGTGGACAAGCACCTACCATGAAAATTTCAAACCCGCTAATCATTTCTAAATGGGAGAACTTGCAAAATCGGAGGGTGTTCATACACTTATTTTCCTCACTGCATATTTACAAATATAATAACAATTCTCCATCTCTTCCCCCCTCAATCTAAAATACATATATCGTGTGATAGATACGATAGCTGGTGGGACCGCTGGAAGTGTACAGACGCACATTCTGAGCTCCTGAAAGCACGCTCCTATCTTAACTGATAAGCGCTCAGGGCCGGGACCAGCCTGAAAAATGACTCCAGTATGACTCGGAAAACTCTGAAACCTGAGGATCTGGATGAAGTCAAATCCTCCATCCAGAAAATAGTGGCCTCTCTGGCCTCTCTGACCAACCTGGAGGCTTCTCTGACTAACCTGATTCAAAGCCAGAATCGGGAAGTCATGAAAGAATTACAGCTGATGCGTGCTGAAAACGAGAAGCTCAAGCAAGTGGTTGAGGAGAAATAGGCTCGCATCAAAAGGCTGGAAATTCTGGCTGATGATCTCGACCAAGGAAGACGTTCAAATGATCTCATCATCTCTGGATTACAACTGAAGCCCAGATCGTATGCCGAGGCCGCTAGCTCACCTGTGGCTCAACAGGCAATTGCCAAGCTGCAAGAATTTGGAGTAAAGGTGGACCCGCAGGACATCCGTCACTGCTTTCTGCTCCCAACTGGGGGGAAAGGACTGGCGACAGTGGTGGTGAAGTTGGCAGACCACAAGAGCAAGGTTGCCCTGCTTGACCAGCGCCACCACCTGAAAGGAACGAAGATTTTTCTGAATGACAACTTGACTCGCCGAAATGCCCACATAGCGAGAAAAGCACGTCAGCTCAAAAAAGAGGGGAAAATTGCCCAGCACCTGGGTCTCTGATTGCAAAATCCTTGTCAAGTCGCAAGACATGAAGATAAGAGTCGTGAGAAGCCTGGAAGAGCTGACCTCATTCGAAAATTAATGATGACACCTGTTACCACGTTTTGGATGACCAGACTGATGAGTACCATGATGACTCAACTGATAATCTTGATCCTGACCTCAACTTTTACAATAACATGTCGAACAACTGTAAGTACTACACAGCGGAACAGTACTACAATTCCATGGATGTGGACGATAAACTGAAACAAATCCACTTCAACGCCAGGAGTCTATACAAAAATTTTGAAAGCATTGAACTGATCAAAACATTAAAAACATGAAAAAAGATATCTAAACTCAAGACTGGAATGATGTTTACAATGCAAACCCACGAGACAAAGAATGCAAAACAAACCTTGGATGACCAAGACGCTTACCAACGCTTGCAAAAAGAAAACAGCGCTGTATGAGTATTTTATCTCCCAAGGATAGGGCCTGCGAGGAGAAGTTTAAGAAATATAGAAATAAGATAAACTGGACATCAACCCACATGAACCCACTCAAATTGACAATATGTGAAATCCCATGGCAATCAATGACTGTTGAATGATATGTGAAAAAAAACTAAACAAAACAAACAAAAAAAAAAAAAAACTGATAATAACTGGACTGTAACACAAACATGCTTGACTCTGCGTCCCGGGCTGTTGGGGGACGGGTATCGATAAGCATTTGCTTTTTCCCGTCTTTCCTTTGTCTGTCATCGTCTTTCTTTCGGGCAAATTCCACACTCTGAAACTGTCAATGATTATGATGATGATGACAATGACAATAAATTCATTCAGTCATTCATAGATAATCACAATTTTACTTAGTCAATCAAAGCAATATAGTCAAATGGCCTTCTCTATGAGGTAATAAAACATTACTAACAGTACATTTAAAGAGCATTACTGTTACTGGAAACACTGTTAAACTAAATCAGGAATCGCTCAGTTTTAAAAGAAGAATGCCATCATGCATGTTAAGGGAGGAATTATTAGAAGGCTAGCAATATGACATGTGAGGTGACACGTTAAATGGATGCACAATGATTGTCAAGTCAGTTTTCTGTCATTGTAAGCGCTTGCATTCAATTATTTGTCTGCAAATGTGTTTTTTTTCATGCAAAACAAGAATCCAAGAGCTTAGTTTGGCAGTATGTTGGTGGATGTGTGTTGAGTTGTGATGGGATCAGCACTGTAAACTTAATCTTTTGTCAGCCACACAAAAGCTCAAGGCCATAAGTTGATATCAAAGACAGAAGCGAATGATGTATTCATCCCCACACGCATCATATTTGTATTCAGGGCTCAGATGTAAACAGCTATCATTCTTTATTCACACTGGTGGGTGTAAATGATAGGCTGTGGAAAAGGACAACACTGTGATGATCATAGTGAATGTTTTACTGTAGTGCCAACTCACTAAAGTGCAACATAATCAGCTATTATCTTGTATTGAATGAAATCAGGTGACTGGTTGACACATCGGTTTATTAAACTCACTTTAAAAAAAAAAAAATTGTATGCATAACTATAATTCTTGCATTATTAATGGGATATACATGTAATTATTATGAATTTCTTGAAAAAAAAAAAAAAATGCAAATGGAGCATGGTAAGATGGCAAGATCTATACATGACCATTGATCTAGGAGATCTCCACATTCTGTGCAGTGTTCCCTACAGAGTTGCATTGATTTATTTATTCCCCCCAGAATGACCTCAATCCATATGTTAAAAAATCCACACCATACAAATTAATTTTACTGCTTTCAAAAATAGTTTAAAGTTATTAAGGTAATTAGGATTTAAGGCACATTTTTGATGTAATTTGATATTTACAGTATGTCATTGTCCTATTAATGTCCAATTGGGCAATATCAGGGATGATGCACATTATCCATCCAAACAGTTAATGGTTGTAGTGGGTAGGAATCAATACTATTTTATAGACTGGTGCATGTTACAGACATTGGTTGGTGGGTTTAGTTGTAAACATTGTCGTTTAAGAGACTAATATATGACAGGGTAATGATTTATTTTATAGAGATGCATGAGAATCATGCTAATAAATGTAATATTTTGAATCTCCCAGGCATTTCCATGCAAACACAGGCTATCGCTCATGTGGAGTATTTAGCTGTAAGAGATAATAAGACAAGATAATAAGGCAAGACAAATTACAATGATTGAGAACATTTGTTTTTGCGTATTTGTCGATATAAACATCACTATCATGTAAAGGCTTGGCTTATCTTTGCTCAGCATATTGGAGTTTTGCTTCGCAAAAATCATCATACATTTTAAGATTCATGATGAAAAATGTTAATATTATTCTGATTGACGTGAAACCTAATTGAAGTAATCCAATTTAAACTTCCGTGCAATCGTATAAGCACATTTGAACTTATTGAACTATGAACCTAGTTGCTAAGCAGTTTCCCCTTCATCAAGATATCCGTAGAGGAGCTCATGAAGAGTTATACACTCCGCAGACATTTAACTGATTATGTCACTATTTGCCGCAGGCGTTTGTGTGGAAGGTTGACAGCTTGTGGACATGACTTTCTGTCACTGAGCCACACAGTGGGGGTGGACTGTTCTGTTCTGCCATAGTCTCATGTTAACATTAGCATGTACTCGGCTTATTTCGACACATTGTTCGGCTTCTGCGAGGTTTTTCTGGTCTTTGTACTTTACATTCCTGACATCACAGTGTTCTTGTCCTTGTAACTCAACAATAACGCAAACAAGGTTCTACAACTATGGCTCTAAATGCCAAATATTTTTAATTAAATTTCATCTCAGTAGGACTTATCAAGTGTTTATGTATTATTTTTTTCTCTTTTTCTTAGTTCATTACAATAAGATGCTAATATTTTATTCCTTTACCTGCATTTTTAACATTACATTCGGGGCAACAAGTAAGCTAGGCTATAAAATATTATACCTTTTATAGTACCCTGGTTAAAGAGCATATGACACGAGAAAAAAAGTCTTAAATGGCATTATTATGTGAATTAGAATCATATTTTGAGACGATTCGACTACATACAACAATTTAGCAAAGCACAGATGGCGAGAAATTAGTCTTTTAATCTGCCGGTTTGCCACGCCTACCATTATAGGGCTTTAGCGTCCCCAACAGGTGGATGACGTCAGCGGTAGACTGGTTTTACTATTCAGCCCATTGAGGGGGAATTATTGACAACGAGGAAAACGCGACGAAGAGAGCCGCAAAATGTCATTTTTTCAGTTTCTCTACTCCAATATTTTTACAGGATATTCTTTTTATCCAAGTATTTTTCCCCAATAGCTATATAAAAGGCTTGAGAAGGACCAGTCAGCCCATCGAGGGGGAGCTATTCACAACGAGGAAAACGCGACGAAGAGAGCGGCAAAATGTCATTGTTTCTGTCTCTTTACTTCAATATTTTTACAGGATATTCTTTTTATCCAAGTATTTTCCCCAATAGCTATATAAATGGCTTGAGAAGGACCAGTCAGCCCGTCGAGGGGGAATTATTCACAACGAGGAAAACGCGACGAAGAGAGCGGCAAAATGTCATTGTTTCTGTCTCTTTACTTCAATATTTTTACAGGATATTCTTTTTATCCAAGTATTTTCCCCAATTGCTAAATAAATTGCATGGTCATGACAAATAACAGTCTTGTGCTGAATGGAATATGAAATAATAAAAATGCATTTATTCAGGACGACATGGCAAAATTACTCCATAATGGGCAAAACTGTCGACTTCACCTTTACTGTCGCACCTCCTGAACGATATTTTATGACACCTAAATCGGACATATGTGATTTCCCTTCCCCGGCTTCGGAGAATGTAAACAAACCAGAAGGCGTGACAGCTAGCCGACATGCTAACCCGAACCGAGTGATGTTTCAAAGTCTTCGAAGCGGAAAATCACACATAACTATCCTGGATTATTTGACATGCCGACCCGGTTGTCGATTGTTTTCGGGGATCGGCAAACCACCTGGCGGAGAGCAATTTACAGTTCGTTCCCCGGAGGAGGATGGCTGGAGTTGTTGTGCAGCTAACGTGCTGCTGCTAATGAGCATTAGGAGAGCTTTTTACATTCCTATCAATGATCAAACGTAAGTAGTCCTTCATTTAAAGGAAGTTTGTAGTGTTTACTTTGTAATCGCTGTATTCGTATTTGACATAATACAAAACAAGATGTTTACTCACTTCCTCGTAAGTCCAATGGTCCCACAGTAAATATCCACGGTGAATGGGAACCTTTTGAAACTCCAAAAAGGAGCATACGCCTCTCCCTCATACAGAATGATTTTTCTGCAGCCGTTTGGCTGGCGTGATGCGAAAAATAAACGTATTAATCCGCAAAATCAGCTGAATCCTTCGTCCTCATACACAACAGTACACTGTAGCGTGAAGAGGACGTCTTCTACCGTACACGTCACAGCGCCCTCCTCCTCAATGCAAGACCGAAGCCGGAAGTCACTCATTTTCATGGCGTGGGATTAAAAAAACTAAATAAAAATAGCGATCGGTTACACACACATCCAAGCGGCCCATATCATTCAGGGGCATAAAATACCGCGTGTATTATGAAATAAACATGCTTTTTCGTGTCACAGGCACTTTAAGGGCCCAGTAGGGCCATGGAATAAATTTGGTTTCCCAATTCATATTTAAGCAGAGGGCACCTGTCTTTAATCTCTTTGTGTGCCTGTTTTGCTTTATCTTTTTATTGCATTTTCTTTTTGCCTTCTCATTAGCACACAACCGCACTTTGTTAATCTGGGTCTCGCTGTGTGACTAGATAAGAATATTGATACTTATGCAAGCCCCACTTGGAAATTCTTCAACCGTATTCAACTTCCTCATTAAATCCATTTAACATGTGTCCAAGTTTTAATGGTGACATGGACAGTCCTATAAAGAGCAAATGCAAAAGTGTATTACCATTTTTTGGGATATTTTCAAAAATTATAATGAACAGCCAATGTCTTGAAAAAATTGAGGTGAGTTTGATATTTTAGCATTTTTTGTATGATACAGTCCTTCTCAAAACATTTGCATATTGTGATAAAGTTCATTATTTTCTGTAATGTACTGATAAACATTAGACTTTCATATATTTTAGATTTGTTACCCACAACTGAAGTAGTTCAAGCCTTTTATTGTTTTAATGTTGATGATTTTGGCAAAAACGTCAAGAAAACCCAAAAATCCTTATCTAAAAAAATTAGCATATCATGAAAAGTACTCTAAAGAAGCTACTAACCTAATCATCTGAATAAACGTGTTAACTCAAAACCCCTGTGAAAGATTCCTGAGGCTTTTAAAAACTCCCATCCTGGTTCATTACTCGAAACCGCAATCAGGAGCAAGACTGCCGACCTGACTGCTGTCCAGAAGGCCATCATTGACACCCTCAAGCAAGAGGCTAAGACACATAAAGAAATTCTGAGCGAGTAGGCTGTTCCCAGAGTGCTGTATCAACAAACCCCAGTGGGAAGTCTGTGGGAAGGAAAAAGTGTGGCAGGAAACGCTACACAACCAGAAGAGGTGACCGCACCCTGAGAAAGATTGTGGAGATGGGCCAATTTCAGACCTTGGGGGAACTGCAGAAACAGTGGACTGAGTCTGGAGTAGAAACATCCAGAGCCACCGTGCACAGGGGTGTGCTGGAAATGGGCTACAGGTGCCGCATTCCCCAGGTAAAGCCACTTTTGAACCTGAAACAGCAGCGGAAGCGCTTGACCTGAGCTACAGAGAAGCAGCACTGGACTTTTGCTCAGTGGTCCAAAGTACTTTTTTCAGATGAAAGCAAATTTTATATGTCATTCGGAAATCAAGGTGCCAGAGTTTGGAGGAAGACTGGGGAGAAGGAATTGCCAAAATGCCTGACGTCCAGTGTCAAGTACCCACAGTCAGTGATGGTCTGGGGTGCCATGCCAGTTGCTGGTGTTGGTCTACTGTGTTTTCTCAAGGGCAGGGTCAATGCAGCTAGCTATCAGGAGATTTTGGAGCACTTCATGCTTCCATCTGCTAAAAAGTTTTATGGAGATGAAGATTTCATTTTTCAGCATGACCTGGCACCTGCTCACAGTGCTAAAACCACTGGTAAATGGTTTACTGACCATGACATTCCTGTGCCAATTGGACTGTCAACTCTCCTGACCTGAACCCCATAGAGAATATGTGGGATAACGTGAAGAGGAAGTTGAGAGACACCAGATCCAACGCTGTGGATGAGTTTAAGGCCACTATCGAAGCATCCTGGGCCTCCATAACACCTCAGCAGTGCCACAAGCTGATTGCCTCCATGCCACGCCTTATTGAAGCAGTCATTTTTGCAAAAGGATTCCCGACCAAGTATTGAGTGCATAGCTGATATTATTAATTGAAGGTTGACTTTTTTTTTTTTTTTTTATTAAAAAACACTTTTTTGTATTGGTTGGATGAAATATGCAATTTTTTTGAGATAGGGATTTTTGGTTTTCTTCACTTTTTTGCCAAAACCATCAATATTAAAACAATAAAAAGGTTTGAACTACTTCAGTTGTGTGTAATGAATCAAAAATGTATGAAAGTCTAATTTTTATCAGTAAATTACAGAAAATAATGAACTTTATCACAATATGCTAATGTTTTAGAAGGATTAGTATATGGTTCCATACATCTGCCTAAAGTGATTTAAATTGGTTGATTCAGACAATTGTTGCCAGATTCAACGTTGTGCTGACCCATCATGATCTTTCATATTTGTTGTTGCTTTCAACCACAATATTTTCTTTAAATTCATGAACTAAAAAGCCTCATGAGCCATGTTTATTCCTTCCTGTGTGTATTTCAAATATTTTGATTAATTCTCACCTGTTCTTTAGAAATTACTTAAAGATCATCAGTTCATCAATATTAAATGTTTTCTGTTGTGTGATTATGAAGCTTGCCAGTGATACAAAATATTAAAAATCCTATTGCGTCTTATTATCTTTGTATTTAGATGCGGGCTGTAAATTGGTGCATTTTGCCATTTTTTTTTAAAGAATCATAACCTTGGTAATAGTTCTCTGGAAAATGAGTATGATTATGTCTCCGATAATGTTTGGTATCATGTTATTCAATTTCAGTTTTATTCGAGTTGATCGATAATGACTTTTTAACTGATATCCTGATAGTCCAACTCCATAAATCCTATACCGATATTAAACAAATACCAATATATGTGGTCGTAATCTCAATGGCTAATTTTATTGTAATGCCCAACTGGATGCTTTAATATATGATAATAATGCTGATGCATTTATTATGCCTTCAACTTGTGTGTGGGTACACAAGTCATCTCCAATTTACTGTACTACACAACACTCATTAATATAAAACAAAGGAATAATATAACTTAGAAGACATGCTTGTATGAGGCACAAAGAATGCGTTGGGATTGCAAAAACTGCTATGGTACGACATTATATATGACAAATGATTACGTCCGCCGAAAATCCGCATTGCGGTGGAAATTAAACACGCCAAGTTTTGACTGAAAGAAAACGTATACTCTGTCAATTATTCCTACGAATGCAACGTTAAGATGCAACCACCTCAACAGATTAGAAAGTGCTGGGACTTTTCAAAACTAATTACACTTAAGCGCCAGCAGGGGTCATTAAAACACCAGAAACACAGACAGGCAATAGGTGGACATTACAGCTAGTGTTGCACCGATACCATTTTTTGGCCCCGATACCGATACGGATACCTGGCTGTGCAGTATCGGCCGATACCGATACCATACCGATACCACCCCGATTTTATATATATATATATATATATATATACATATATATATATATATATATATATATATTCCCCCCCCCCCCCCCCCCAAAGAGCTACATAATTGGATGTGAAATATTTGCTATCAAGGCTTTGTCAGCCTTACCTTTGCAAAATAGGAAAAAGTACACTAAACCCTAGTAGACAATAGTTGAATAAACCTTCCGCTTTCAAAGGCCAAAATAGTGCTAAATTTGTGAAATTAATAAAACATGTATAATACGAGCCCAACAGTAAGAAAGTAAAAATAAATTCATAATAATAAACTCTGAATGAACTGAATAAACTTTTTTAAACCTCTCAAAGTCCAAACAGTGCAACTTTCATGAAATTATTGTCACATTCTGCTGCTGGTTAGATTGTGTTTTGTTGCTGGGCGTGGGGGCGTGGCACATGAATCCAATGCAGGCTCATCAACGCAGCATTTAAGCACGGGTGATCTCAGAGAAGGCTGCCGAAATATTTGCCTTGCTGATCGCTATTTGACATCTGGCACAATAATCTCGCTACATTTGCTTGTTATGCCCCTGCATTGGGTTTTTCTGTTAGTGTGCTGCTCTCGTTTGTAACCGCTGCCTATCGTCTTAGTTTGTCCGTCGACCTGCTGTCACGGACTCCTTTTGTTATTTCTACTGTCCCGCGATCGCGTTATTTTTTTGTTTGCAATCATTAAACCCTTTTATGTATCCCCCGCTTGTTGTGTGCTTCGAGGTTCAACCTTGTTTCCGCATTTGCGGAGGCTAACAATTATAAGTAATAATAATTGACCACAGCATCCCGTCTCTCCTTTTTTTCGGGAGGTGGGAGTCCCTTATTTCTATTTCTGAAAGGTGGCAACAATACTTTGGAAACACTTCCCAAATTACTGCGGCATTTCTTTCAGTAAAAGACAATAAAAGTAAAGTAGATGAAGTGAACTGACCAGAGATTGTTGCTCCGGTCCAGCGGCCTTCTTCCTCTGGATAGCAGTCCTGCTCTTGCAGGCTCAAACTCGTTGTGTTCGTTCACGTTTCGTCTTCAAATGTTTTATCAAGTTCGAGGTATTGAAACTGGCCGATTTAACTCCACATCTCCAAACTTTCAAGCCGCAAATCTTGCATGCAGCCATTGATTTTAATCGACGGGATTTCTATTTGGAAATATTTCCCGACCGCCGCCATATTTCCTGGTTGGTTTTTCGTCCATATGAAAAAGCCCCCTTTTGATTGGTCAGGAGTGGCTATTGGCCCGCTCTCATTGGTCTGGAGCAGGCCAATAGCGATAGCTGCTTGGTGTTCACGTGTCATCACCAGTGTTGTTAATCTTACTGAAAAAAAGTAATTAATTATAGTTACAAATTACTTCTACCAAAAAGTAATTGCGTTAGTAACTCAATTACCTGAATGTAAGAGTAATTAGTTACTTGGCAAAGTAATTGGTGATAATTACTTTTTTTTTTTTTTTTTCCTCAAAAAAAAAAAAACATTGGCCACACTATGTGAAGTTTTTTGTGGAGGTTTTTGGTACAATTGGCCCGAGCCCAATTCTTTACCCTAATTTACCCTTTACCCTGAATCAACTGTTAAAAGTTGTTAAAATTGCTCCCATTATTGCATTAGTTCCCTTCTCTCTACTTTCGACATATGAAAGTTTTAAAACTGTTTCATCATTTAAAGATAGATTCAAGTCAAGATTTTGCCGATTTAGAAGTATTTTAGATAAAAAGTTACTTAGGTTCGCTAGGAAGGTTCTCTACAACAGAGCCGTCCTAAAAAGCCTACTGCTTTAAGATGGCGGCTGTCTACTAACGCATTTAGTGCCATGTCTGTCATTTTGCATCTAGTTATATCTATATACAGTACATGTGATATCTACCATGTCTACCATATCTACCATAACATGCGGGCGTAGTTTGTCGGCTATCGGCTACAACATGTATTATTGGAGCTACCTAGCATCGCGTTTGCTCGGCGTCACAACTTTCTTGCCTCCTCCCCGCTCCTGCTCTGCTTTGTCGTCTCGGTGAGTCCATCTCCCTCAGACTTTTCGACCAATATAGTAACGCATAGTAACGCATGCCTTTCCGTCCTCAGTAACGGTAACAGCGTTGCCAAGATGAGAAAAGTAATTAATTAGATTACCCACTACTGAAAAAAATAACACCGTTAGTAACGCCGTTATATTGTAACGCCATTATTAACAACACTGGTCATCACACAACACAGAGACAGAGTGTAGTGAGCGCCAGGAGGAGAAAAAGGCTGTGGTCAAATGTTATAATAATGGACCGGTAAATGGTATCGGCGCCGTCTTTGTTGGTACTCGCCGATGCCGATACTGATACCACCATTTCGGGCCGGATCGGCGCCCCCTGCCGATACTAGTGTCGGTATCGGTGTATCTTTAATTACAGCACTGTCATATGCATATTGCCCTAAAAGCGTTAATGAAAAACCAATGTTGATATTAACCAGTGTCATTTTTAAATGTTTTTATCGGCTGATATTATCAAATAGCCGATAATATCGGACAACTCTAATTTTTACCCATATAACCTTCGTTTGTCTCAATTAATGCCATCTTTCAATCTTTTGTACAGTTATAGACTGTCCATTTCTGACTTATATTATTTCACAGGTAATTTATACTTTTTGTCAAACACTTAACCATGTTCAAATGCAGTGATTTTTTTTGCGTTGTAGAAAACTGCACTTTCTGTGGGTGCAGTATTATGTTTGTATTTACTTTGTTGAGCAAAACAGCTCTGGATACAGTGAGTCTTAGGCCATAAAAAAGTTAGCATAAAAGCATATGGGGGGGGGGGGGGGGGGTTCTCCTTGCTCATCCGATTTGAAGCTGAAATACTTTATTCCGCACGGAGGATGTTGAATTTGGGTTGACATTTCGCCTCGTGCCACTAACTTTACTCCTCATGCGAGCCTGTGGAAGCTATTGGGCCCACCATCCCTGCCCACACAGAAACAATGAGAATAAGCATCTGACAAGCAGAATCACTCCATTCTTTTAGCTTGAAAAAAATACACCTAGGTGATGATCCCTTGGCAAAAATGGAAACTTCTTATCCTCCATTTTCACTAATATAAGGTAGTCATGTACGAAAGGATGATGATATATATCACCAAAATGATTTAAAAAAAACTCTCGACATATTACATGTCTGTCATCATTATCTGTGGGCCATCTCCAGTGCCATTTTTAGTGTATTCAGTGGAACATAGATATATGAATCTTTATGGATGTTGATTCCCGGGTACTCTACAAAACAATCTGACACAAGTCTATGTGAAAGATTCTATCAGAGGGGTTAAGTCACAGTGTAAGAGCATGAACTATTGGTAAAAACAAGGCATTGTTTGTAAGTTTATTTTTCTTTTTTCTTTTTTTCACTGTGCTAACCTTCTGTTCATCATTGCTGTTAATGAAGTTGCTTCCCTACTAACATCAGGGAAAGGCTAATGCTGTCGTCAAACCCAATTCTCTTTAAAACAGCCTTGGGTTAACAATGGCCTTCATCTGTCTCAGCATGACTTTTGAACACAAAGCGACCTCAAAGGATGTCATTTTATAGTGTATTTTTTTCCTCGAGCCTCACACCTACATATGATTATAAACAAAACAAAAATGCATTATATAGCAGTATCTCACGTAAACCATTTAATTTTCAACACAAATCACAAGTCTTTTTTTTTTTTTTTTTTTTTCTTAAGTTTTCCATTTTTGTTTAATCATGTCACCCTTCACCGGACCTTGTTAACAGACAGACAAACAATTAATCTTGATGCCTGTCTTCACTCATATGGCTCAAATCACAAGGTGTGGCTCCAGATATCATTTTTTATTTACTGTACATCTATGCTGGTAGTATTTAACAACAATGTGCAAACAAGGTGTATTCTTGCACTGACAACTATCATAAATAAATAGATAAATAAAATAATACCCGGACCCCCCCCCCCCCCACACACACACAAATACGTTTGTTCATGTATAAGCCGCATTGGAGTATAGGTCACTGGTCTATTTACACTAAAAGATATGCAGCTCAGTAGACTTAGAAATCCATAAAAAAGCCACAATGGACTATGAATGGCAGGATTGGCTTCAAGTCCGAAAACTACAGTAAAAACAAAGCAAGACAAAAATAGCTCATAATGCTGATGGCCAGTTGTACCGGTACTAATTTTTAAATCAAGACATGATTAATACGTGTGCGAGGGCATTCCTAGCCTACATGGTGCCCAGGGTGACAAGGCACCGTGGCGACCCCCCCCCCAAAAAAAAAAAAAATAAAAATAAAAACAAATAAATAAAAATAAATTTTAAAAAAAGTACACTGAGCACAACGTAACAACCAAAACGCTGTATTTGCTAAGAATGTTACATTTATTATGCTATCAAACCAGTTGATGTGATATGTGCAAGAGAATATTCATTTAACATCACAAACAGTAATGACATATTGGAGAAATATTAAAGGAAGAGTGGAAGATTCTACTTGTGACTAGTGGGCTCAGATGTGTTGACCACGATAGGGGATCCAGTTGGAAAGCACAGGAGACAAAATCAAAAATAGTGGTACTTCTCCATATGAATTTAATTCGTTCAGGACCTGATTTGTAAAGTCAAAATTGTTGTATGGACCTGATTTGTAAAGTCAAAATTGTTGTATGTCGAACGGGACACAAGCGGGATCCATTCAAAAGTGAGATATTTTGCCGGATGACACAAAATGACATCTGTCATAAGCATTCATTAGTGTTCTGCTCATGACAGTGTCATATCATAATTATGACGGTCTTATAACAGTGCCGCTGTCAAATACAGTGTTACCGGATAATATCTTTTATGTGAATATCCCATAATACAGTGAGTACAGCTGTGGTGTATAGTCCGGTGTGGCTTATCTACGAACAAATGCCATTTTCCTGTCAAATTTGGTGGGTGGCGGCCTATAGTCAGGTGTAGCTTATAGTCCGGAAATTACGGTAGTCAACATTCACAGACCTCCTAATTTCTTTAGCATATTAAACATTAAACCACATCATTTTGACTATAAACCAAATACAGCAAACATTTGCACGCTATCTCCCTTCAAACCACTTCATTCACTGCTTTTATTATTTTGATATGATGCTAACCGAAATAGCTGATGAGAAAAAAGGTAACAACTGCAAAATTTCGAGTGTGAACGATAAAAAAAAAAGCACTGTTTCACAACTATTCCTCCATCCAGGATTGCAAGTAATGTTCACGATCTTTGTGCAGCCCTGTTAATTCACTTTACAAGGTATACTCACATCATCATTGAAGGAGCAGACACATGAACCGGGAAATACAGAACTGAAAATAAAAGCACGAGCAGTTGCCAACATGAACATGCTGCTTTAAATAGAAAGAACATTAATTAAACGGTTAAGCTATTGAACGACCTAAAGAATTCTTAACAGAAAGAATGTTTTTACTGATACAACTAGGTCAAATATTCAAGTTAAAACAAAAAGATTCTTCGCACATTAAGAATCAAAGTGAACCCTAGGTGATTGACACTGTTAACTGATCCCAACCCCGCTCCTACCGCCTTCTCCTTTTGGGGTTGCATACAGACAGTAACTGCGGTCTGCAGGGGGTGTCTTTGCAACGATAGGGGCGGCAATTATAATAATAGACAATCACTTGTGTGCAACTCGCATGCATGCACCCTTTGCAATTTGCCGCCCCAGCTCAACCGTGCCAAGAAACTCCATTGAAAGTGGTAATGTGCACAAAGTATTTGTCACATTACCTGCTTGTCGTGAGTTTCAAAACAATGTAAGATATGCACAAGGCTATTTTTTGTGAGGGGTGATTTTAGATTCTCTTTTGTTACTTTTGTGTTACATGTACATGATTAAATCAAATCGTAACAGATCTGCATTTATTTTGTATGTCTAGCTCAATATTTTGTTTTGGGGGTTTTTTTGCCACCACAACACAAAAAATCTTTCCCAGTAGCCACTAATCATGTAGGGATTTGTCTTTAGATTTTTATTTTTTTTTTTGTGCCCTATTGTTTTATTTTTATGTTTTCCTCTACAAACTTTCACAAACCTCTGCACAGCTTCAAGTGACAGTGCAAGTATCAGGCATACAATATGCAACAGGAAGGAGGCCTGCAGCTTTACTTTTGAATTTGCTCTAGATCTTCAAGGCTTGAGATGTCGGTGGGATTGTCAAGAACTGTTATCGCTACCAAATATTATGCCCATGAAAGTTTGATGGTGGTTCACATAACATAAATTGTTTTGCTTCGTGCAACCACTTTCCGACACTGAACTTGGAATATTGCATAGTGTGTGTATAAAACAGATTATTTATCACTTTTATTTTTTTTTTACCTATTATGTTATAAAGCAGAGCCGGTCACATACAGTGTCGTATACAGTTTGTATACAACATAGTGAGCATTTAAATTTAGGAGGTTTGCAGTGTGAACTAGGGTTGTCACAAAATATTGAAATGGTGATATTTCGTGATACTTTGTATCCCAAAAGGTTATCGATATGCTCCTGCCAAGAATCGAGATATTGTTTTAAAAAGGTGTCAGTGTTTGGAAAAAAAAAGGACCAACAAGTTGCTACCAAAATCTTCCACCATTATAGTGTCTCAGTTAACTCGAAGGCTGCCATTGACGGTGCTCGACGCCCAGTCCATTTAGATTGGGAGCGTTTGTTCATTCAAAATATGGCTGCAGCTATTGATTATTTTAGTAGCCGATGAATCGAAGAACTACTTATTTCGTTTATTATTACCTGAGCTGAGCCTCACACGGTATATATATAAAAAAAGATGATCAATGTACAATAAAAGAACGATTGGCTAACTTACATAGCAAAACTCCGCTAGCTTAAATGCTATAAAATGCTAACACTTTTTTTACAATGCTCTTAACAAATGGCTCAGACACATATTCCAACAAAAAAATAGCTAAATATACCTTTATACTAAATTACGAATGAATTCAAAAAAATCATTAGCTCAAACAAAAACTTAGCTTAAAGTTTGTTGGTCTTAACAGGGAGCAGATGAATTCAGCCATGTGAAATGAGGTAGACTAGAGAGCCGTGTATCCACCCAAATCAATGAAAATAAATGCACTTTGATGAGAAACCATTACAACGCCACTTTAATTAAGTTAAGTTTAAATTAAAGTTTAACTTGAATCTTTTTTTCTAATCAAATACTCGAGTTAATCGATTAATCACAGCAGCACTAATTCGACACTAGAGCATTCGCAGTCATTCTGTCCGATTTTTCGGGGCATTTACAGGTCACTTGCTGTTTATGTACAGGTCATTTCCTGTTCAGTTTGAGTCACTACCTAATTATTTGGGTGATTCCCAGGTGACTTCCTGTTCTGTAACTCAAAATAAACAGGAAGTGACCCATAAAATACCCCCAAATCAACAGGAAGTAACTGAAAATGAACAGGTAAATGACCTTAAATGGCCCAAAATTACCTCACTGCCTGGCATTGGCTGCCAATGACGGCCATTAACGTTCATTCGCTGCCATCCCTCCCACTTCAAATGGATTGAACGTCTACTAGTGATAAACTCATTCCAGTTCACAGCAGAAGCTTGTTTATCTGTTTATTAGTTGTTTGTAGAATATCCTAGAATGATTTCCTGACTAATGTATCGATAATCATTGTATCGCCATATCGTCAGATCATCGTTATCGTGAGCTTTGTATCGCAAATCTTATCGTATTGTGAGGTAAAAAGAGGTTCCCACTCCTAGTGTGAATGCAAGTAATTTTCTATGACTTGCATTGTTGTTAATCTTACTGAAAAAAAGTAATTAATTATAGTTACAAATTACTTCTCCCAAAAAGTAATTGCGTTAGTAACTCAATTACCTCAATGTAAGAGTAATTAGTTACTTGGGAAAGTAATTGGTGATAATTACTTTTTTTTTTTTTCCCTCAAAAAACATTGGCCACAGTATGTGAATTTTTTTGTGAAGGTTTTTGGTACAATTGGCCCGAGGCCAATTCTTTACCCTAATTTACTGTTTACCCTGGATCAACTGTTAAAAGTTGTTAGAATTGCTCCCATTATTGCATTAGTTCCCTTCTCTCTACTTTCGACATATGAAAGTTTTAAAACTTTTTCATCATTTAAAGATAGATTCAAGTCAAGATTTTGCCGATTTAGAAGTATTTTATATAAAAAGTTACTGAGGTTCGCTAGGAAGGTTCTCTACAACAGAGCCGTCCTAAAAAGTCGACTGCTTCAAGATGGCGGCTGTCTACTAACGCATTTAGTGCCATGTCTGTCATTTTGCATCTAGGTATATCTATATACAGTACATGTGATATCTACCATGTCTACCATATCTACAATAACACGTGGGCGTAGTTTGTAGGCTATCGGCTACAACATGTATTATTGGAGCTACCTAGCATCGCGTCTGCTCGGCGTCACAACTTTCTTGCCTCTCCCCACTCCTGCTCTGCTCTGTCGTCTCGGTGAGTCCGTCTCCCTCAGACTTTTCGACCAGTATAGTAACGCATAGTAACGCATGCCTTTCCGTCCTCAGTAACGGTAACAGCGTTGCCAAGATGAGAAAAGTAATTAATTAGATTACCCACTACTGAAAAAAATAACGCCGTTAGTAACGCCGTTATATTGTAACGCCGTTATTAACAACACTGCTTGTATCATTATCTCTTATGGAGGCCAATTTTGTTTTGAAAGTAGTGTGACATTATTATCAACTTAAAGTTATATGTTAAATGTACATGGGTACATTTGTAGTGAATGTCCATTAATTCTTAGCATATTGAAGCTACAATTTTATGCATTCCCCTTTTCACAAAGGATGCTAAGAGGCGATAACACTCTTCTCTGTGATGATAACATGAAAAGTATTTTTTTTGTGTGTCCAGTCCTCTGTGAGCATGGGATTCTGGGAAGGGCACCACAAAGACCTTTTGATGATACTGGAAATGCTGTCAAGCGCCAGTGGTTTAGATGATGAATTGTTCTTTTAATCATGACCGATGCTGCCCGTTTTCCACCAAACCTCAAGACAATGGTCCACAGTGTTGCAGTGTGCCTGGGATGTTGACTAGATAATAGCAAGTGATGTATTGGATATAAAGCACCGCAGTATGGGACACAATGTGTTCCCCCATCCTCGATGACATCTGTTCGGAGGTCAAAATCATGTGAAATTTCCACAAAATGGTTGCATTTGGGATTTGACCTGGGGGGTGCAGACTGTGCCATACTCTGTCGGTCAGTTACTCCATCTTCATCGAAGGAATGTAGTTATGTTCACTGTTTGTAATGCAATGGGAGGAATTTCCCTCCACAACTTCTGAAACTTTACTTAGAAAAAACAAGAAAAAACATCATAATTTAAATTAAAAATGACAAATATATTTTGTAAATTCAATATTAATCGTAATCTCCCATCTGCATTACTATTAGGCAGTGGCACTTTACTTATTTATTGTACCATATCCTCAAGGGGAAATTCCACACATTTTCTGGTGTGCTAAAAGAGCACCCACATCATGTGCACATGCTTCCAGAGAGATGTTTCAGTGAAAGGGACAAACAGTGCTACTTATCACTTAACCTGGTGGGAGTTGGTAGGTGTTTTTTTGGCCTAGCTCGTGTGCACCTTTACATCTGTCGGGAAGCAATTATCATATTTGCAACAACTTGTTGCTCAACAGTGACAAGTAGGGCGCGAATGGAGCCCTGTCAATGTTTTTGGGTGACGTGACAACAACAAAAAATGTCCTCCATGTTTCAGATAAGTACCGTGCCATATTTTGTGACTAATATTGGTTTAGCAAAAGGCAAAAGCATGTGTGCAAATGTTTAAAAAAGTGAGACTGGAATTTGCCCAACTGGATGTTGACAAGCCAAAAACCTTGTGGGAATGTTTTGTAATTTGGAAAATCTCAGTCTTGCTTGTTTATGTTTCACACCTGTGCTAATTATGTGTTAGTAACCTTCTTCTAAACACACAGTTGTCACAGAAAACTACACTGTCGAATTCAATATTCATTCCAAACCTACTGAATGCCGATGACATACATATCTAGAGGCGTGCGAAATTTCCGATTCTTAGATTATTCGTGATTAGGCCGTGGAAGATTCGAGAACGATTTACAAACATCCAAATTCCGATTATTTAGTTATACCAGGTAAAGCGGAACTAAAACACAGTCAGCGTGGTCTTCGGGATGCAATGAGGAATGGACCGACAGTAAATATCATGTTCAACTCATGCTGCTAGATAAAAAAAACAATAATACCTGACTGCGGCCGAAAACCGCTACAAACAACGCCCAGTTGTTAGTTGCTACAAACATAAAAACCACAAAATGCTACGGTAGACATCACATATACTGTGTATATAGAACTAGATGTAAAATGACAGACGACGGTGGCGTTAGAACATGTATAGAGAACTAGATACGAAATGACAGACTTGCCGGCATTAGTAAACAGCCGCCATCTTAAAGCAGTAGACTTCTCTGGAACCTAATTAACTTTTTATCTTAAATACTCCTAAATTGGCAAAATATTGACTTGAATCTATCTTTAGAAAATGAAACGGTTTTAAAACTTTCACACGTCGAAAGTAGATGGAAGGGAAATTATGGAATACCAGGAGCAATTTTAACAACTTTAACGGTTGATTCACACCATTAAATGAATTGAATTTAGTTTAAGTTAGTTTCGAAGCCTGCACTGCCAGACGTGTCCCCCTGCTGAAGAAAGTACACGTCCAGGCCCGTCTGCGGTTCGCTAGAGAGCATTTGGATGATCCAGAAGAGGACTGGGAGAATGTGTTATGGTCAGATGAAACCAAAATAGAACTTTTCGGTAGAAACACACGTTCTCGTGTTTGGAGGAGAAAGAATACTGAATTGCATCTGAAGAACACCATACCCACTCTGAAGCATGGGGGTGGAAATATTATGGTTTGGGGCTGTTTTTCTGCAAAAGGACCAGGACGACTGATCTGTGTAAAGGAAATAATGAATGGGGCCATGTATCGAGAGATTTTGAGTGAAAATGTCCTTCCATCAGCAAGGACATTAAAGATGAGACGTGGCTGGGTCTTTCAGCATGACAATTATCCCAAACACACAGTCATGGCAATAAAGGAGTGGCTTCGTAAGAAGCATTTCAAGGTCCTGGAGTGGCCTAGCCAACTCTCCAGATCTCAACCCCATAGAAAATCTGTGGAGGGAGTTGAAAGTCTGTGTTGCACAACGAAAACCCCAAAACATCACTGCTTTTTTTTCCACATTCTGTCTCTCATGGTTGAGGTTTACCCATGTTGACAATTACAGGCCTCTTTAATATTTTCAAGTGGGAGAACTTGAGCAATTAGTTGTTGACTAAACACTTATTTGCCCCACTGTACCTAACAATCAAAATTTCCACAGTCTTGAATTTCACATTCTAGAAATTATTTTTTTAATCATTTTTTGTATTCCTTGCTGCTGTAATTTATATGGCTTATCCTCACAAGGGTTGCAGGAGTGCTGGAACCTATCCCAGCTGACTCTGGGCAGGACTGAATTACTTGGCAGCCAACCGGAGAGGTCATGTCCCATGCTAATTATATTCTAACATTGGGAACATGGTTCATTTTTGATATTCTTTATCGTTTGTGTTTTTCCTTTGTGTGAGGTGGGGTTATAGTCAGGCTAAAAAGTGGAAGCCATCGGCTGACCTATTTGAGGAGAGGTGATAACTCAGACAGATAGCTGGAGATTACCCAGGGATCAAGAGGCTCAGTGGCCTCTCAAACAACAATAACTGGAGAGGATATCCTATCTCTCCACCCCCTGCTAAGGCCCTTATGGCTGGTATTGACCATAACACTCCAGTACTCACTCAGCAAAGCAGATTTGTCATAGGTACTTTTTGTTGTTTTAATGGACAAAATAATTCCACAATTGTGGGCCAAAAAACATTCTAACCTCCTTTTGAGATTAAGAGACTCACTTCTTTTCTTAGTGAGTTTCTAAAACATATTACTTATTTTGATGTAAGATTTATTGGTTATGGGGTACAAACATGATCTGTTTCCGTTTTACTTAGCTTTAAAATTCTCCTTGCATGAGTACTACTATCACATTTTAACATCACTGTCTAAACTTTTTTTTTAATTTTGGGGATTTTTAGTCAGGCAGTCAGTGTTTCAATAGATCGCCTGTCAAATTAATGACTGATGGATATGTCACTTCCACAGAGACCTTAACAATTATGTCTCTTCTCAGTGTGAGTGAAGGGTGTGTTTTTGTGTGGCTTTTTCTGCATGTGAAAGAAAGAGACTTTTAACTATTTTCCATATAGACTTAGTTTTTTCTCCACATGCTGTTTAAGATAATGCAGTGGATATGTGGACAAGACTAATGAGTACCTCAGTATTGGAAGTTAAAAAGTAATTGTGTTAATAATTTATTGTAAAAGACAGTGTCATTGCACCTATTGAAGGGTGGGGGTTGGTGTGGTTCCATGCACACTGTAAATGGTAAGGGGGAAGGTAGGTTGCTCTCGGCAATACTCATTCTGAGACCATCTGGTTCTATTGCATTTTGGCATTGAACACTCCATCCTCCAAACCTTTAACTCTCAGTCTCTTTTGTTTCATGTCGCTCCACGTGCGATTATTACAACTAAGCAAATGTGAAGTAGAAACTTCATTTATTTATTTATTTGGCGGTTAAAATTTAGTTAGTTGTTTGACTGGTTATAAGGCTGCCCTTGCTTTGCCAATCTTTACATCTATATCAGTCCCTTCTGATTCATCCACGTTACTTCACACTTCTAATTCTTTGCCTCCGGATGTGTTTGTTTCATTTTTTTCAAAGTGCATTTCTCTTTGATGTATGCCACAGTTAATTCATATACTCGTCTGCCTTGTTCTGCATTTCCTTTTATGTACTTGTTTGGGAAAGCACAGTAAACTCATCAACATTCAATCATCTACCTGACAGGCACCGCTTGGCTGTCTTCCATTTACAACAGTCAAGTCATGCACCAAGTTATTATTATGTTTTCTGGTATGCTATATTATAATTTAAATACAGTGTGTTCCAAAGTGAGGGCTTATCAATGCAATCAAAAGCTTAGAAGTAGGCAACTATATTAGTGCTCTTCAAGCCCAAGAAATATTGGGACATAGACACGGGTCTCAACTTTTTAGCTTTCGACACCATCACATTGCATTTTAAATGAAATAGATAAATTGTACTTCAACTAAAGCCTCATTATTATATGGCGGAAAACACTCAGGTGACTTGAAGTTCCGCTCTAAGACCCTCAATTTGGCCAACTTTCATAACTGTCCGAAATGCATGTGTGATACATCATTATAAAGCTTAAAATTTCAACTTTCAGGGGGAACAAAAATTTTGAACAGGAAAGCATTTAAAAACAAAAACAAAAAAAATAAGTAAACAAAAAAACCCTAATTGGAGGCGAGAACACGCGAGAACAGAATTAAAGACGCCACGATTTTAGCGAAATATTATCGCGTTCTTACCTTGTTTCGATCTAAAACCTCCATGTAGCATGAATAATGGAGTGTCAAGACACAGCTGTGAATGGCTACAGCCGGATTTTTATTTTATTTTATTTTTTTTTTTTTATGGGTGAAACATGGTGCTATAACAAATGTCGTGATGCAGAAATCACAAGGAGTGGTTGAGATTTTCTTTTTCATATAGTTACCTTTTTAAATGTTTTTTTTTTTTTTTTTTTTTTTTTTATGTTTTGATCGATTATTATCATCTAACATATCAGGGGAAATGCGACAGTAACAAAATAAATAAATAAATAAATAATACAATTAAGCGATATTTATGAGGTAGATATCCGTGTCATTTTACAGACGCAAAATTTTTCATGGTGACATAATTCATTTAAAAGCTTAAAATATGCGAGTGAATAATTTTTTTAAAGTCTTTTTTTTTTTTTTTAACTAAAATTTAGACATCAATTAATGATTCTAAGCTAAAAATGACAGACATTTTGAATTATACCGGTAAATATAATTATTTACCTTCTTTTGATGGCTAGGTTGAAACAAAAGTGGTTGTGCGACGTCTGTAAGTGGGGGTTTTCAGGGTAAAACGGACAAATGAAAAATAGTTCAGAGGCTTGATGCGCCATTAATCTGCTATGGCAGCATATAAACATATTGTTCTATCAAGCACAAGAGTTCTTTTGGCTTAAAATAAAGCAGTTTATTTTAAAGAGCTGTGCAAGAGCAGAAACTGCTTTTTCAGTCTTGTCTGTGTTTTCCGCCATATGTACTGTATATGTATGTATATTTAGATGATTTGGCTGTTGAGAAAACCACCAGAAGGAATTATGTTTCTCCAATTTCTTTCCATATACTAAAAATATGCTGTGTATTTTTATGGATGACTCAAAATTGTACGTAGAATGGAATGTGATTGTAAATGTTTGTTAAACACGACGTTCACACAGCAGAAATTGTTGCTGCAGTCACATATCTTTAATAATTGTCATTTTCCATCATACATTAGCTATTGTAAACAGTGATCCCTCGCTACTTCGCACGTCAAACTTCACCCTCAGTCATCGCAGATTTTTTTTCAATTAAAAAAAAATAAATTAAAAATACAGAAAAGCTGTTCCGAGCCGATTCTCCCACCCTCCCTCTCTCTCCCTACCCTTTGTTCATCAGGCAGTGCACGTGCACTGGAGTTGCTTATTAAAGTTAACGATGATTTACAGATGAATGCATTTGATCTTGTCAGAGTCACGAACTTCAAAAGCGCCACATGCGTCAATCATAGTTTAACTTTTTAAACAGTTGCTGTGACAATTCATTGTGTGTAAGTCTTGAGTAGACGCACTAAATGAAGCATTTAATAAAGTCAAGCATTTTTCTACTACTTTATTCTTGTTTAAAAATAATTCGGTGGGACAGTAACATGTTTTAAACTTATCATAATTATTACATTTGAAGTGCTTAAAAAAACATTTATTTAAAAATGTATATGGCGGAAAACACTCAGGTGACTTGAAGTTCCGCTCTGAGACCCCAATTTGACCAATTTTCAAAATTGTCTGAAATGCATGTGTGATACATCATTGGAAAGCTTAAAATCTCAATTTTCTGTGGGAAGAAAAATTTTGAACAGGAGGGCATTTAAAAAAAAAAAAATTCAAACAGCAAAACCCTATCTGGAGCTGAGAGCACGCGAGAGCACGCAGAATTACAGACGCATGACTTTAACGAGATATTATCGTGTACTTACCTTGTTACGATCCAAAAACTCCATGTAGCATGTATAAGTGAGTGTCAACACACAGCTGTGAATGGCAACAGCTGGATTTTTTGGGGATGCAGAAAATCGCAGACATCAAGGAGTGGTCACTATGTTCTTTTTCATATATTTACCCTTTTAAAAGATTTTTTTTTCTTTCAATTTTTTTTTTTTTTTGGATTGATTATTTGTCATCTAACATATCTGCTATGGCAGCATATAGACATATGGGTCTCTCAAACACAACAGTTTTTTGCTTAAAATATAGCAGTTTCTTCTCAAGAGGAGTGCAAGAGCAGAAAATGCTTTTTCAGTCTTGTCTGTGTTTTCCGCAATATACAGTACATATATATTTATTTAATTATACTTTTGGGAAAAAAATGAAACAAAAAACATGTCTTATATGTATCAATTTCCAATGCCAAATGTCAATGAATACATTTACTTTTTTTTTTTTTTTGGGTGGGGGGGGCGACTTTGCGGTTTTTCACTTTGATATATATCTCTCTATATTTATTTTGTATACAGCATAGGCCAAACGTTTGGAGACACCACATTCAATGCAACACAAATGAAGGTCCCAACCCCATTAATGAAGCAATAAATTCCACTAATCAACCCTGAAAAGCATACTTGTGAAGTCAAAAACCATTTTAGTAGAGATACTAGTAAAGATACTAGAATATTATACGTTTTTAGTTATTTCACTTTTTTTTTTTTTTTTTTTTTTTTTTTGCAGAGTACATAATTCCAGACATGTTCATTCATGCTTTTTTTTACCTACAGTGAGTATTTGCAATGCAAATTTCAGGAAAATAAATAAACCACATTAATGAGAATGTGTGTCCCAACTTTTGGCCTGTACTGTATATATATATTTCTATTTCTACTATTCAATCTTTAGAAAACTGTCTCTCTTTATACACCTAGAGATAAAAGCACTCAAACCTGGATTCACATGTAAGCCAATTTTGAAGCACTAACTGGACAAAATATCTTCTCATCAAACATCCTACCATTGTATTAGAGTGCCCATGGGCTTCATTAGCACCAGTTTTTATCTAGCAATCCTTATTCCCACTCCCACACAGTGTTCCTAGATGCTACAGACATAGAATGAAACAACATTTGCCCAAAGGGTGCTTCCATAAAATTTTAACAATAAGAGTAAACTGCACCCTCCAATTCTTGACAATGTATTTTTACTGATCATGTTTGTAGGATACTACGTTGTTTACCAGCAGACCATAATCCATTTGTAAAGGTGAGAGCTCAGGTGAATTTCACAAAAAAATTCTAATTGGACATAATGATCTAAGCAATTTCAGTACATATATATACACACACACATATGTTGATGTGTCTATTTACATATGATCTTTATTTTGTTACTTTAAGTAAAAAAAGTAAAAAATAAAAAAATTGTTGTATCTTTTCACCATTCAGTTGAATGAGAAAGAGTCTCAAAACCTTTTACCAAGGGTGTAGCTTTTAAATCATGCCATAAATAAGGCATTTTAAGTGAGAGTGAAGATCATCATATAAACGTTTAATCACATTTTATTTGGTCTAAAGTATAGTAACTAAATAGTCAATGAAAACATTTAAGTTGATGACAATCATTTTTTCCTCAAATACTAAATCAAGAAAAACAAAACAAAGCAAGAATGAGTATCAGTGTACTGTACATACAGTCCCTGACAAAAGTCTTGTCACTTATCCATATTTTAGAAACAATTGCTAATAACCTGACTTTTTAATTATTCATTTGGTTTCAGAAATGGCTCATACAGTATTAAAGCTAAGACCCTCCCAAATGATGTTGAATGTACAAAAATATATTTGTTTCTCTGAAAAAAGATTTATCATTTAATGAAGACATAAAGGTCCAATTTCGGCAAGACAAAAGTTTTGTTGCCTACAGAAAGTTGTGTGAAAATTGAGCAAAAAATGTACCTCAAATACAAAAATATGTTACATAACATAAGCAAATTAACCCTTAAAGACCTGCAACATGAAGCAATTATCAGAGAATCCCAAAATTTGAAAAATAAGGTCCTAATGAAACCTTTTTTTCAAATTTGTAAAAATACATGTCAAAATGAATGTGTAATAAGCGCTGTAATATCTATAACCCTAGCTAAATCCTTTTTTTTTTTTTTTTTTTTTTTTTTTTTTTCTCTCTCATGGAACCCGCAGATGCATGTGTTGACTTGCATCCATCTTTTTTTTTTTTCAAAAGGAAATGTCAAAATTCTGAATTACTCTCAAAATCATGAAATTTTAGGTGTATCAAATGTGATACATTTGACAATAAAGGGTTAAGGAGTGGTGCTGTGAGATCCAAATATAATTCATACAATTTATTGATGAAGTCATCAGGAACATTAAAGAAAGCAGTCTTGCATGCCTCCCAGAGTTCATCAACATTCTTGGGTTTAGTCTTCCATGCTTACTCTTTCATGCTTCATCTTTCATGTCTGGTGACTGGACTGGCCAGTCCTGGAGGATCATGATCTTTTTGCCTTGAGGAACTTTGAGGTAGAGATTGAAGTATGCGATGGAGCACCATCCGGCTGCAGAATTTGTCCCTTTTTATGGTTAGGAATGCAAGAGGCAGCTGAGATTTGTTGATATTTCAGACTATTTATGTTGCCTTCCACCCCAAAAGCATGAAGTCATTTTCTTTGACTTCAATCAGCAATGTACACTTTACATACAATGGTTTTCTCTGTCCACTTGCCGGTACTTGTTCTCGTGCTAACAACTTCAAATTTCAAAGAAGCCCTCTTTCTTTCTTTCATCCTACTCTAGACATGCTCAATGATGTTCATGTCTAGTGACTGGGCTGGTCAGTCCTGGAGGATTTTGATCTTTTTGCCTTGAGGAACTTTGAGGTAGAGATTGAATTATGTGATGGAGCACCATCCTGCTGCAGAATTTGTCCCTTTTTATGGTTAGGAATGTAAGAGGCAGCTAAGATTTGTTGATATTTCAGACTATTTATATTGCCTTTTGCCCCAACAGCATGAAGTCATTTTCTATGGCTTCAATCTGCACTGTACATAACTTTACATACAATGGTTTTCTCTAACCACTTGCCGGTACTTGTTCTCATGCTAACAACTTTAAACTTAAAAAAAAAATGAAATAAATAAAAATAAAAAAATAAACATTCTTTCGCAAACCAGAGATGAAAAAAAAAAAGGACAAATTAATGAAATGCACTTAAATTTACAGGCATGCATGAATCATTTTGGTGAAAGGAGCAAAACAAACAGTTCTTTTTTTTTATCCAATGTTTATTTCTAACCTGTCACCATTTGATTTACAAACCAAATCCCATTCACTGGATTAAAGTACCAGTTCATATACAGTACTTTCATATTTAAGATCCAAATTCAACTTATAAATCATTTTTTTCTTCTGTTCAGTTTCAGTTGTGGGCTAGTTTATAACAGCGAAGGACAATATATAACCTAGTTTGACATGCACATTTTTATTGTCACATTTTCTCTCGAGGTGCCCTTTTCCAGTGTGCCGCTTGTAGAACCTTTTCAGAGGTGTAGTCTACCATTTGCTTTCCTAGAGACATTTTACCTTTAGAAAGGAAAGGATGAGCGGGTTCCCAGAATCTCCACAACCTATTCAGTATTCTACCGATGTTTGATCCCGACCTTACTGTTGCATGTCCTTGGTGCATGCAGAGCGCAGCAAATGCTTTTTTTTTCCTTAGGATGGGGGGCCGAGGGGTGGGAATGCATGCTCCAGAACATTTTAATGTGGCTTGTCATTCTTAGCACACTATCAGTAAGCCCCACAGCAGGGGCTCAGAGCAACCATTTCTATTATGAGACTGATTGAATTACTGCTGCTGAAGTTGACACTTAATGGATTATGATGGTCAGAATGGTTATAACAAATGAGTCAGATCTGTGTAAAGACACTTTAATCCTCTTTCTTTGCAACATGCTTAGAAAATATTCATTTTAAAGTTTTATGTTGCTAATCTACTTATGTTAAACCTATTGAAATAAGGTCTAATAAACAAGACGTGGTGTTTTTACAGAAAGAGCACCTCCACTGGAGTGATTCCAAATAGTCAATATCAAATTTATGGATGACATTAAGTTGTCAGTGTGGTTCAAAACAGCTCTAAATTTACTGAAGAAATGTTTGGCACATACAATGTATAGTATTTAATGTTTTTTGTTTGTTTGGTTAGATTTTTTTTTAAATGGAGGTAACAGGCTATTTTTCTAATACTTTTGTGCAAGAATTTGACAGTCATATTTCAAATTTTAAATGAGTTGTAAAATAGTGGCAAGCACTTTACTGAGATCACAGTTTATGTGTTAATACAATATATATATATATATATATATATATATATATATATATATATATATATATATATATATATATATATATATATATATATATATATATATATAGTAGATTTAATAAATTGGTGTTTTATTTTTTAAATATAATACACATAGTTAACTCATTTGCTCCCAGAAACGTATAGATATGTTCTATTTTCAAATTATTCATTGTCCCAAAAACGTATTTATACGTCTTTTGTGTGTTTTTTTTTTTTTTTTTTTTTTTTTTTTTTACAAGAAGCATCTATAGCTTGTGATCCATCTGAGAAACAAAAAAACAAGGCTCTAAACCCATTTTAAAGCAATAAAACTGGCCACTGGAGGGCAGTAGCGCATTTTATAAGACCCGCAACCCGATTCAACAGCAATGAACGGCCGGGCAGCAAGGTCAGAGCGCTGGCGGCATGATGCCAGGCGGCGCTCCGACCGTACAAAACAACTGAGAGGAGCCCTTGGAGGCCAGGCGCTGGACGAACGAGCAAAACGAGTGAGACCCCCAGTGCAGCGGCTCGCCGAGCAGACCCCGCAGAGATGCAAAAATAATCAATTTTTGTGAGACAGACAACAGTGAGGGAAAAGTTTACACTGCTGACGTGGCGACAACGGCGTCATCTCGACGACAAAGTGTCATCTCTCAGTAGTCATATGTAAATAAATTGTTACTTTGCGATCAAAAGCTCTATTTGTCTGGTTGTTCATGGTATTTTTTAAAAGGAAAACATTATTCAGATGTTTGGGATGTAACTAATGCAAAAATAGCTTTGTTAAAATCAAAGTTATGTTTGAAATGTATACGTTTACAAAAAGCTAATTTTTTTCAGTTTTTTCATCAGAAATTGGAAAATTGCTGAAACTAAGCTATTTTCTAATGCTGATTTCTAAAGAATGGAAAAAGATATGAACTTACTTTTTTCTGCTGAAAGAAGAGAGTCTAATCTTTCTTTTGGTGCGTTCCATGTTTATATAGCAATAGAACAGAATTTTCTGTGGGATTTGCAAAATCAGTCAAAATCCAGAAAAACTGCGGGGAGTGAAGGGCCTTGCTCTGATGAAAATGGCTGGGAGTGAATGAGTTAAAGGGTGTTAAAAATGTCAATTCTGAGATATATTGTGATATTACATCACTCAGTTCTCGTATCGATTTAAAATCCATCTGTATCGATCCTTACACGTGTGTTTTTGGTGGAAATAAACAATACAATGGCTGCACTTTTACTCCTGTCCACTGGATGGCAGCTCGCAGCTGCCTTGCTGAAGTAACAACAATATCTCGAGAGCATTTTTACACTATAGTCTCGCGGAATATGGCGCCATGGTGCAAACGTTTCAACATGGCAGAGATGGAGATAGTCGTGAAAAAATTAGGACACCACATTAAATAGTCAGTTCTTTATTAAAAAATGTTCACATATCAATGTATGATCTTGTTTTCTTTATCTCTGGAAAAGAAAGTGATTTAATTGCTGGTAAACGACAAAAAATAACATTGTTATTTACTCATTAAATTAAATATATCAACAGAAATGCATATTCTAACTGAGGAAAAAGTTAGGGCACCCTACCACCTAATAGCTAGTATTACCCCCTTTGGCTGAAATAACTTCAGTGAGACACTTTTTGTAGCCATCTTTGACATACAGTCACTTTACACTTACACTTTTCTGAGTGAATCTCAGATCCATGCGGGCTCCAGTAGGTCTCCAGCAATATTTGTGGCGACTGTGGTATAGTTCAATGGAAGAGTCATCTGAAAAATCCACCTTATGCCACAAAACAGTGAAGTTTGGTGGTGGCAAAATCATGGTCTGGGGTTACATCCAGTATGGGGGTGTGCGAGAGATCTGCAGGGTGAAAGGCAACATAAATAGCCTGAAATATCAACAAATCTTAGCTGCCTCTTACATTCCTAACCATAAAAAGGGACACATTCTGCAGCAGGATGGTGCTCCATCGCATACTTCAATCTCTACCTCAAAGTTCCTCAAGGCAAAGAAGATCAAGATCCTCCAGGACTGGCCAGCCCAGTCACCAGACATGAACATCATTAAGCATCTCTGGGGTAGGATGAAAGAGGAAGCATTGAGGATGAAACCCAAGAATGTTGATGAACTCTGGGAGGCATACAAGACTGCTTTCTTTGATGTTCCTGATGACTTGTATGAATCCTTGCCGAACCGCATGGATGTAGTTCTTCAAGCCCATGGAAGTCATACAAAATATTCAATTTGGATCTCACAGCACCACTACTTAATTCGCTTATGTTATGTAACATATTTTTGTATTTGAAGTACGTTTTGTTCAATTTTCACACTACTTTCTGTATGCGGCAAAACTTTTGTCTTGCCAAAATTTGACCATCTTCATTAAATGATAAATCTTTTTTCAGTGAAACAAATATATTTTTGTACATTCAACAACATTTGGGAGAGTCTTAGCTTTCATATGAGCCATTTCTGAAACCAATAGAATAATTAAAAGTCAGGGTATTAGCAATTGTTTCTACAAAATCGATAAGCGACAAGACTTTTGTCAGGGACTGTAGTTCTGAAGAAAGTTTGCCCCACTCTTGAATGCAGAATACTTTCAGCTGTGAGATATTTGAGGGGATTCTTGCATGTACGGCCCGTTTCAGTATCTTAAAGGGATTAATGTCTGGGCTTTGACTCGGTCACTCTAGGGCTCTCCATTTATTCCTTTTTCAGCCAGTCCTTGGTGGATTTACTAGTATGTTTTGGGTCATTGTCATGTTGCAGGCTCCAGTTTTGCTTGACTTTTAATTTTTTTCACGGATGAGCTCACATGTTCCACAAGCACGCTCTGATACACGATATAATTCATGGTAGATTCTATGATGGTGAGATGGCCAGGGCCTCCTGCAGAAAAGCATCTCCAAACCATGACACTTCTACCTCCATGCTCCACAGTTGGTATGAGGTTCTTTTCCCGGAATGCTGTTTTGGGTTAACGCTAAGGGTGTAACGGTACATGAATTCGTATTGAACCATTTCGGTACTTGGCGTTCGGTTTGGAACGGGGGCGTACCGAATGAGTTTCTGACGTAATGTAACCCTTACTTTTCGAGGCTGTGAGTTGATCGGGTTACAGTTTCTTTGTGTAGATTATATTTACTCCGTCTTCCCTACTATAATGAGGACTAACACTGTAGGATAGTAAGGAATGTCAACGCCGCAACAACGTGGCCGCCGCGAGAACGCAGTGAAATGCGGCCGTTAAAGCTAATCAGCGAATGCACACCAGTCGCAGTGCGGCCGCGTGTTGCGTCCCAGAAGCGGCTCAACGAGATGCACGCGAAAACAACGGCAGAGTTTATTATTTGACACCAGACACGGCCCTCCTGCATCAATACTACTAGCTAGCATACCGGGCAGACGGGAAGTCACTCGTGTAAAAATACGGTGGATCTGGTCGATTTTCAAACTAATATGCAATCGTAACCCACTTTTTGAGTCCATCAGATCTCTTGAGATCTCTCTGGTAGATCGGGGCACAGTTGACTTGTCTTTGTTGATTTACAGTTGTTTTCTCTGCTATAATAATAACCAACACGGCCCCATATTCAATACAAAACCCTCCTACCACAACAAACATTCACATAATATTCACATAGGAACTAAAGTTATACAACATAAAATATACAATATAAATGAATACTACATCACATTTGTCAAATATAAACACATAGTAAAATAGATAATAGCCCATTTAAATAAAATAAATTGAAATGAGCTAAAACACCTGTATTTAAATAATAAGAATAATATACAGATCCTGCTTACACAATTAAATTTATTAATTTCTGTGTGGCGCTTTAACTTGAGAAAATCCACCAACCACCACTTCTCACTTCGGCACTGTAAATATTTTTCACCCTGGCACTTACATGCTCATACATTTCTCCGGGGAGAGTTGGGACGGGGCTTTACAGTCCCAGCCCGACTCCCCCCTGTTTTTAATGCACCACACACCAAGGTTGTGGGATGGTTGGGACCTGCTGGGGGGGGGGGGGGGGGGGGCCTCACGGCTGCCTCCTCACCACAGGCCCCGCCATCCCTGCACCTTTTTTAAATGCACCACACACATCATACTCCACAGGAGAGCTCTGGCAAAGGGCGGTGGGACGGGCGGCTGGACAGAAACTCCATGCTGCGGTCCCACTGCCCCAAGCCAAGCTCTCCTATTTTAATGCATACATTGCACTACCCTCCCCTCACACCCCCATCACGGTGCTGGGTGATGGCTGCCAGTCGGGAACCTGGCAGCCACAGTAATAGGGTGGTAGGTGGGTCCCACACTTTTTCTATATGGCGTGGCTCCCGGGGTGTGGCCTCCCCTCTGCCTCGGCTGCCGGCCGCGGGAGTGGGTTGGGGGGTCGGGTCTCCGATCTTGCGTCGCCCCATGGCAGTCCCTGGGCGTTCTCCTGCCTCCGCCTTCCCCTCTCTTCTCTGGCTGGGCGCCCGCCCTGCGCTCCGTCGCGGGTCGCTGGCTGGGCGCCGGTGTATCAGCGGGGTGTCGCCTGCACCGGCGGGGGGCCCTGCCTTGCCTGGGGCTTGGTGGGCCGCTGGGGGTCCCGTGGCGTGCCGTGCCGGTTGGGGGGCTGTGGCTCGTGGTCCGGGTGGGCGGGCGGGGGTGGGTGTAGGCGTGGGGTTGGTGATGCGTCCCCTCCTGCCATCCCTGAAGGCCGGTTGATGGGCGCGCGGGTGGCCCGGGGGACCACCCTGGGTCCCGGGGGGGGGTGACGGTGGCTCCTTTGCTGGGCGGTTGGAGGAGGGATGGGCTGCGCATGGATCCCCCCGCCCCCCCGCCCGCCCTCCCTCCCCGGGCTGGCTGGGTGTGGGCCGTGGCCCTGGGTTGGTGCCCGCGCGGTCTCTCCGCCCGTCTGCGTGGCTGTCGCGCGCCCGGTGGGGCTTGCGTGCTGCTGGATGTGGTAGGGCATGCTCGGGTTGGGGGTTCCGGTGCCGGGATTGGCGATGCGGCGGCGTAGGGTTGGTCGCCAACGGGCTTTCACTCATAAGAGATTCACACGATTACTGGGTTCTAGATCACAGAACTGATTTGTGTACACTCTACCCCTTTCAATCACTCAGTTTATAGTCTTATAGACACCCCCACCCCCATTCTCCTCTTTCACTGGCCAATAGGCCCCCACATGGTGTAAACCGGAAATACATCTCGCTGACGATAGCACCAGCATATTAGTAACTAGTTTAGATGTTCAATGTATTTCTTGTTGTTGTTTGTGTATGTGTTTCTTTTCTTTCTTCTCTTGTATTTCTTTTCTTCTGTCCCCCCATAATCCCTTCCTGTTCGCTGCTTTGTCATAATAAAAAGGTATTTTGAATGATCACAATGGGAGTATGTCAGACTCTCAATGTGAAACATTAAAACTGTTCAGAATCCGGGCACTTAGACTTCCATTCTCTGTGTCAAACAGCTGAACAGGACAGGTTTAAAAAAAAAAAAAAAAAAAAAAAAAAAAAAAAAATCTTAATATCTGCACATTTAAATATGTAAATTAAAGTGCAATCACATTCGTAAATGAATGACTTCTGGTTTTTGAAATGTAAATAAACCAATCTATTGTGATAAAATAACAAAATTGCAAAGACTGCATTAACCATCAAAGTGAAGTCTTGAAACAAATCTGAATACAGAAAAACATTGCAATAAAATAAATTAAATAATGCAAACTAGTTAAACTTGAGAGCAGCTGAGATCTGTCATGACAGAACATCACTTATATTTGGCGCCATTTAGCGTCGTGAGTGGGTATAACGTCTAGACCGTGAATATAAGACAACCCCCTCTTTTTCAGTCTTATTTCAATGCAAAAAACACCGTCTTATACGGTAATTGGGATGGAATCAAATTGTGACCTGTGAATCATGATATGAATCATATCGGTAGATATTAGGCAATACATACCAATACGCACAGTCTTGCTACACTTCTACATCCTTTAGTCTCAATGAGCAATTAGCACTGAACCCTCAAACCATCTATATTCTTGACATGCTTTCTATAGCCTCAAATCTATGCAAGAAGAGGCTTTTTTGTATGGTTTCTCTTGTTATTTCCTTTTCTTAGCTCCTGCTTCTGTACTGGTTTTATTATATCCTCACATTACTACAGGATTTTAGAATGATGGGTAACATATTGTGTATGTGCTTACTATGTGTGTACAATATATTGAAACTCATTTCCTTTGTACCTCTGTCATGAAAATATCTAAACTAAAAATACTAATCAACCTTTTTTCTCTCTCTTTTATGACATTCTCTCTGGGTCATTGCCTCATTGATTACAGGTAAGTGAATCTTTTGCATCTGTTTTTATTTCACTGGACTCAGTACATCATACAATAGGGAAATTCCTTCCCTTCTGAAGCACTTATGCAGGCCTGAATTTAAGCACAGTGCTTGGTAAAAGTAAACACAGTTTCCTTAGTTGACACTTGGAGAATGAAACATTCCCATTTATGCGACCAATCTCATTTGCTGCTCGAGATGCCAATCTGCCCTCTCAGACAGGGAGGAGAGAGGCAGCAGAGAGTGGGGAGAAAAGCATTTATCCACCCTGACACTGATCAGATAAACGGGAAATGATAAATGCTGTCTCTTTTTATTTCTTTTAACCTGGGTTAACTTTTTGCTTAAAACTGAGGGCCTACAGTTTTGCACTGTTGCCTTTGAAATATGTAATCAAAGCATCTCTGCGATTCAGTTTGTATGAGGCGATGTGGTTACAAATAGGGCTGCATGATACAGTTGTCATGGTGATTCATTTAGTAAAAGGGTGAATAAGAAGAGCTGAAAACTGCCTTATGGGCAAATGCTTTTTAGTTTATTTTTGAATCTGTGTTAGTTTATGAGGGATTTCCTTTCCCTGTATAAATAGTTGAATATTGAACGTCCACTTGAAAATTACACATTTTCCTAGAATAACTATTAGCCGGCCACATAAATTTTAGCTGTCTCCAATTTTATTATAGGCTTTTATTAAAGATCAGAGATGGCCAAAAATACACATTCTTCCAATGTTACAGTGCCTTGCAAAAGTATTCGGCCCCCTTGAATCTTGCAACCTTTCACCACATTTCAGGCTTCAAACATAAAGATATGAAATTAAATTTTTTGTCAAGAATCAACAACAAGTGGGACACAATCGTGAAGTGGAACAACATTTATTGAATAATTTAAACTTTTTTAACAAATAAAAAACTGAAAAGTGGGGCGTGCAATATTATTCGGCCCCTTTATTTTCAGTGCAGCAAACTCACTCCAGAAGTTCAGTGAGGATCTCTGAATGATCCAATGTTGTCCTAAATGACCGATGATGATAAATAGAATCCACCTGTGTGTAATCAAGTCTCCGTATAAATGCACCTGCTCTGTGATAGTCTCAGGGTTCTGTTTAAAGTGCAGAGAGCATTATGAAAACCAAGGAACACACCAGGCAGGTCCGAGATACTGTTGTGGAGAAGTTTAAAGCCGGATTTGGATACAAAAAGATTTCCCAAGCTTTAAACATCTCAAGGAGCACTGTGCAAGCCATCATATTGAAATGGAAGGAGCATCAGCCCACTGCAAATCTACCAAGACCCGGCCGTCCTTCCAAACTTTCTTCTCAAACAAGGAGAAAACTGATCAGAGATGCAGCCAAGAGGCCCATGATCACTCTGGATGAACTGCAGAGATCTACAGCTGAGGTGGGAGAGTCTGTCCATAGGACAACAATCAGTCGTACACTGCACAAATCTGGCCTTTATGGAAGAGTGGCAAGAAGAAAGCCATTTCTCAAAGATATCCATAAAAAGTCTGTTTAAAGTTTGCCACAAGCCACCTGGGAGAAACACCAAACATGTGGAAGAAGGTGCTCTGGTCAGATGAAACCAAAATTGAACTTTTTGGCCACAATGCAAAACGATATGTTTGGCGTAAAAGCAACACAGCTCATCACCCTGAACACACCATCCCCACTGTCAAACATGGTGGTTGCAGCATCATGGTTTGGGCCTGCTTTTCTTCAGCAGTGACAGGGAAGATGGTTAAAATTGACGGGAAGATGGATGCAGCCAAATACAGGAACATTCTGGAAGAAAACCTGTTGGTATCTGCACAAGACCTGAGACTGGGACGGAGATTTATCTTCCAACAGGACAATGATCCAAAACATAAAGCCAAATCTACAATGGAATGGTTCAAAAATAAACGTATCCAGGTGTTAGAATGGCCAAGTCAAAGTCCAGACCTGAATCCAATCGAGAATCTGTGGAAAGAGCTGAAGACTGCTGTTCACAAACACTCTCCATCCAACCTCACTGAGCTCGAGCTGTTTTGCAAGGAAGAATGGGCAAGAATGTCAGTCTCTCGATGTGCAAAACTGATAGAAACATACCCCAAGCGACTTGCAGCTGTAATTGGAGCAAAAGGTGGCGCTACAAAGTATTAACGCAAGGGGGCCAAATAATATTGCACGCCCCACTTTTCAGTTTTTTATTTGTTAAAAAAGTTTAAATTATCCAATAAATTTTGTTCCACTTCACAATTGTGTCCCACTTGTTGTTGATTCTTGACATAAAATTAAAATTTTATATCTTTATGTTTGAAGCCTGAAATGTGGCGAAAGGTTGCAAGGTTCAAGGGGGCCGAATACTTTTGCAAGGCACTGTAGGTTATGATTAGGTTGAGAATGTCTACCTCCATCACAGAGGCTGATGAGACACATAATGTGACATTTAATATACATATTTAAATACATACTGTATGGCTACAAGGATATTCACATATAATTTTTAAATCTCATCTTTAAAAATGCCTCAGTATATATATATATATATATATATATATATATATATATTTTAACAAACTTTCTTCCACAACAAATACCTGAGGAAGTTACTTTTACTTTACTCCACGTGTATTTTTTGTCCCTTTTACTAGGTTAGGTTATGATGCATTATAGGTACAGTGGTTTACAACGGTACCTCGATGAGATTGCTTCGACACACAGTCTTTTCGACATCCGATGTAAAATTTGACTCGCCAAATGTTTCTACATCTGACGACTTACATTACACATACATTACATTATTATAGGTATTATTACTATTATTATAGTATTATTTCAATTTGTATTCATAATTTATTTGCTTTGCTCTGTTTAATTGCTATTTGCAATAGTACCAGCAGTATTTATTAAGGATTTAGTGGAGGTTTTCGGGCTGTGGAATGAATTAATGGAATTATAATGTATTCTTATGGGAAACCCCTGCTCAACATACCACCATTTTGACTTACAAACAAGGTCCTGGAACGAATTAACTTTGTATGTCGAGTAGGGGTGTGACAAAATATTGAAATGGTGATATATTGTGATACTTTGTATCCCAAAAGGTTATCGATATGCGCCTGCCAAGAATCGAGATAGCATTAAAAAAAAAAAATAAATAAAAAAATCTTCCACCATAATAGTGTCTCAGTTAACTCTTAGGCTGCACTGACTGTGCTCGATGTCAAATCCATTTAGACTGTGAATGTTCGTTCATTCGAAACCAGAGCATTCACAGTCATTCTGTCCGATTTTCAGGGCATTTAGGGGTCATTTCCTGTTGAGTTTGAGTCACTGCCTATTCATTTGTGTGATTTCCAGGTCATTTCCTATTCTGTAACGCAAAATAAAAAGGAAGTGACCCATAAAATAACCCAAAATCAACAGGAAGTAACTGAAAATCAACAGGTAAATGATCTTAAATGGCCCAAAATTACCTCATTGCCTGCCATCGGCTGCCACTGATGGCAATAGACGTTCAATCCGTTTAAAGTGGGAGGGATGGCTGCCACCCTCCCAGTTCAAATGGATTGGACGTCTACTAGTGATAAAGTCATTCCTATTCACAGCAGAAGCTTGTTTTTCTGTTTATTACCGTATTTTTCAGACTACAAGTCGCACCTGAGTATAAGTCGCATCACTCATAAAATGCCCCACGAAGAGAGAAAAAACAAAAAACAAAACATATAAGTCGCACGGGAGTATAAGTCACATTTTTGGGGGAAATTTACTTGATAAAATCCAACACATAGAACAGATATGTAATTTTGAAAAGCAATTTAATATAAAAATACAATAGAGAACAACATGCTGAATAAGTGTACAGTGTACAGTGCATGAACAACGAAATGTGAATATACTGTCCTGACCAGGACGCTACGACTCGGTCCTGGCTATACAGCGAGCTAAACTCCCAAATGACGATGCTGGACGTACGTATAATTTGCTGAATCAATTTCGTCCTCGATAAATAAATGATAATTAGGTGCTATTACAGCAATGACACAAATGGTTAGCATGCGTTTGCTAGCATTAGCACATTGTTCAAACAACCACACAACTGGCTCTAAGTGTCCGCACAAGTGGCTCTAAGTGTCCGATCTCGGGTGGAAAACACACAACAACAACAACAACAACAGAAAAGATGATACACACAGGCGTTGCCTTTGTAGAAATATTTTACAAGCATAAACAATGAACGTAGGTTCGCAGCCGTGTTTCTCTCTCGCTAATTCGCCCTCTCATTCAGAGTTACGTAGCTGTCAGTCGTCTTCTGGCGTGTGAGCGCTTGTCTTCACGTAAACAAGCGTGAGTGCGCCCCCACGTGGGGGCGTGAAAGCGCCCACGTACTAAAAGCATGCATTTCAATATAATACAATTGAACACTAGAGGTGGGAATCTTTGGGCACCTAACGATTATGATTCAGAGGCAACGATTCGATTATAAATTGATTATTGATGACACCCACAAACCCCCCAAGTTATTAGCTGCTTTAAATGTTTCGTACATTAGTTACAAAAATTGTACAAAAAGCCTCTCAGGCTTAAATGAGCGACTATGTTAGTATCAAGTTAACAGTTCAAAACAGTAAATAAAATATTCAAGTCCCCATTCTGTATCAGCAGCTTTAAACTATTTTTTAATTAATTTAATGTTGTGAATCAACCGTTAAAAAATTTAGACATGTGAAACTTTAGACATGTGAAAGTTTTAAAATCGTTTTAAAGATAGTTTCAACTTAGGATTTTGCCGATTTAGGAGTATTTTAGATAAAAAGTTAATTAAATTTGCTACAACATAAGATGGCGGCTGTTTACCAAAGCCGGCAAGTCTGTCATTTTGCATCTAGTTTTCAATACATGTGCTGCTAACGCCATTGAGTCTGTCATCATGTATCTAGTTCTATATACATGATATCTATTACCTACCGTAACATGATATGGACGTAGTTTGTAGCGGCTGTCGGCAGCAGTCAGGTATTATTGTTTTTTTTTTTTTTTTTCTAGCGGCATGAGTTGAGCCAGAGCCGTGAGTTGAGCATTGTCATTAGCCGGGTAATGACAAACATGATGTTCACTCTGGGCACGCAATGTGGTCCGTTCCTCATTGTGTCCCAAAGATCGCGCTGACTGTGTTTTAGTTCCGCTTTACTTGACATATTTCAATAATCTGAATTTGGATGTTTGTGAATTGTTCTCGAATCTTGCACGACCGAATCGCGAATAATCTTAAGAATCGGAAATTTCGCTCACTTCTATTGAACACACATTGCCAAAGGCAGAACGCGGACGTGGCCATAGCTATTAAGAGTTATTCAGATATCTATAGTATAAAGAACATGCTAACAAGTTTACCAAACACTCAGTGTGACTCCAAAACACCAAAATAACATGTGAAATGATATCATAATGTGTTAGTAATTTCACACATACTGTAAGTCACTCCTGAGTATAAGTCGCACCCCCAGCCAAACTATGAAAAAAAACTGTGACTTATAGTCTGAAAAATACAGTTTTTTGTAGTATATTCTAGAATGATTTCCTGACCAATGTAACGATAATTGTTCTATCACCATATTGTCAGATCATCATTATTGTGAGCTTTGATGTCCCCACTCCTAATATTGTCGAGGTACCACTGTATATATTCCGGCAACATTTGCAGTTGTAGTTTTTATTGCCAATAACATAAAATGGTTTATTTTATTTATTCATTTAAATTTTGACTGAACAGTTTCAGAGCTGTTGTTACTTCAGACTTATGTATAAATTGTATAAAATAATGTATACATTTTCCCTTAAAATCTTGCTAATGCATTAACTATTTTGTGGTTAACAAGACCATTAAATAGATCAAATAAATAAGTAAATCAAATCAAAAGTTATATTAGTATGTATGGATTATAATGGATAAAACTAAAAACCTCAGTTCAGTCCTTGGTAAAGCTTTTTAGTTCAGCCACCGTAATACCCTGAATATTAGGGACTGACCCACATGTGCTATTAGACTGGTTACATAGAGTCCCAGATGTAGACCCAGCTGTTGCCACGTATTATCGCACAGTCTGACCCTGATGTTTAATTTTAAGTGTGAGGCAAAGCATTAGTAAAAATCGACATAGCCTTAGTAAATTCAAAACAAAACTCCTAATGTATAATAATGACCATACTGATGAACAATAATGATGACCATTAATTCGCAGTACCTTTATCTTCATCTGGCTCTTTGTAATGAATATTCAGCCTCCAACCTTGCCCTCATTCTCTTAGCACTTTCACCCTCCACAGCAGCAGCCACAGGTCTACCTACTGTGCCATATGTAGGTAAGAATAATGACTCCTCCGTGATTATTATTTATTCAGAGGCACCCATACTGCATGTAAATGAGGCATTCGCTATAGACCGCCCGCAAAATTAGCCCAAGTAATGAATGTAATTAAAGTCCCCTATTGGACCTTTGTCTCTTTTAATAAAGTTACTATTCTGACAGTTTCCTCCTTTTATAGGAGGGGAGGGATTGTTGTACGAGAACTGCAGTAAATGCAAATCTAGTTATTATTCAAAACAAGACAATTTCTGCAAGCTTAAAGTGTATGTTTCGTATGCTCATTTCGTTTAATTTATTCACAGCATGCATTAGTGGGGTATGTAAACAAAAGGCTTTCCTTGATTTTTCATCTAGTAATATCGTAGTGAAAGGAAGATGACATTTACACAGGAGTGCACAATAAGAGAAATGGTCTGACATGGTTTTGGGTTCACAGTGCCATTCATTATTAGCGTGCTGATCCTGATTATAACCCACCTGTTATAAAAGAAGCAGTGCAAAGCCACCCACACATTGCCATTCGTCATCACCATCTCCTTGCAGACTACTGCAGTACATGCCACCCGTGATTTAGCTCTGCATCTAGTTATGAGGGGGTGTTAAATGTTTATTATGCAGCACAGGCCTCGCCCCAATGACACGGCAGAATGTTGCTCAATCAATACCCCTCACAGGAAGCTAGGTTAATTTGTTTTTTCAAGGATTTCGTTTTTGTGTCAAGGTGTTTGTTGCAAGCGGTTTCTTATTGGGTTGTCTGCAGAGTGACGTTTTGTCATAAACGCCCACGCTGAGGTACAAAGCTGTTACCCCTTCCAGCTCGTTAAACACTCACAATTGGTCGGCAGATCGAGCTGTCAAAATATGATATGCCAAGTCTGTTTGGAGGATGGTTGGAGCACTGGCTAGGGCCAAGAGTACAGCTTCAGCGTTAGCATCTATTTTTTTATTAATTTGCAGCTATTGTGTCCATTTTTCCAACCAGTTTGAGACATTACATATGCCAACATATTAAACTGGTAGTACTTGAACTAACTCAAAGATCGGATTACATGCTTAGACAGACTAATTGCATTGTTTAGGGTCTTTGACATGTAATGTTTGACCTTTTAAATTACGTTCACACTCAACAGAATCTTCGTCTTTGTTCGTTTCACCACGTTTCAGGTCTGGATTACTGTGACCTTTATTGTTTGGATCAGTAGTTGCATCCCATTGTAAACCTACAATTGTTTCTCTCATTATATGCCCCGTTATTGACCTACATCACAGTATTTCTGGGTCTGTTGTGCTGATTACATGTACATGTGCTCAGTTATGCACACGTAACACTACGAATGAGCACATATTGTATGTCATGCAGCTGGCAAGCAGCTGGGCTCATAACACATAATGCTCAATAAGAAGTAAAATATGACATGTGTCAGACAGTCATCAGAATACCATGTTGTTGCAGGGTGACAATTGTTCAGCTGGAAGGACTTGACATTTGGAGCCTGAGCATTAGAAAGAGTACTTTTGCAGACAAGACAATATTGCTAAAACCGTAGTTGTTGGGCCTTGAGCCAACCCTTTCCTTAAACTAAGTTAAATAGTCACAAGCCCAATCACTCTTCCACTCTCAGAGTCAATTGGCTGCACTATTCTTTTTGGGTTAATAGTCAAACAATAAAATGCAATCGATCTTATTACAATTATTTATCAAAAATATAATACTGAGGTGTAATTTATCATGCTAGGTATTTTGTTCACCATTCAACTCAATTGATTTTCATTGAACATCATTTATCTTGTCAGCCAACAGATATTTTCCCCTCTGGGAATTATTACCCCTAGCGTTCGACAAGCAGAGATATGATCTGTTGTCGGTTATACCGACTGTTGTGTTTCCCCCCCTATATTTATAGTTGTTATTGTCTGAAAGTAACAGTGAACGGCCGGGTACAAGGGAAAGAGAAAGTAAAGGTGAACAGCAAGGGTTACAAGTTGAAAGTAGTTTAATGTCAGTCCTTATGACTTCAAGCTCTTAAAATATTCAGTTGTTCTCCATAACCTTTTTGCTCCCACCCCTTATTTAAAAAAAAAAAAAAATTAACTGAAAGCAATGATGGTGCCAACATTACCCTCAATGCCAGATCCCATCCAATATTCATACAAATGAAACTTTGCACTCTTGAAATTCATCAACTGCATGTCAAACAGACTGTGACATACCTTGAAGGACAAGTAAGGACAAAATTACTTGACATATATGATGATGAGAGAATAATTTGGATATATATCCCCATTCTTAAATCCCATTGTAAATGCAGCCGTTCGCACTTGCTGGGTATCAACTTATGATTAACAGCCAATTCCTCAAATTGATCAAATATGAACTGGATCATGAATCTCACATGACAACTAATAACCATTATCCTTCTCTGAAACATGTTCACTGGAAAATGACCTCAAAGTTGAATAGTTCACTCCCTTAACATTAGAAGGGTTATGGTGTTGTAGATTTGACTATGCATAAGACAGTTTTTCCTTCAGTTTTTCGTACAAATCATTGTTTACCCAATTGACATGGTTGGACTCCTTAAAATATGTTCTTTCTTTTTATAGATCTTAATTTTGAGAATGTTATTGAAGGATGTAAAGAATAATTTCCCTCCACTTAAAAGTAATACCGTATTTTTCGGACTATAAGTTTTTTTTTTTTTTTTTTCATAGTTTGGCTGGGGGTGCGACTTATACTCAGGAGCGACTTACGTGTGAAATTATTAACACATTATGATATCATTTCACATGTTATTTTGGTGTTTTGGAGTGACACTGATGGTTTGGTAAAATTGTTAGCATGTTCTTTATGCTATAGCTATCTCAATAACTCTTAATAGCTATGGCCACGTTCGCGTCCTGCCTATGGCAATGTGTGTTCAATTGTATTATTGACTTTTTTTATATTGAAATGCATGCTTTGAGTTTGTGGTGCTTTCACGCCCACGTGGGGGCACACTCGCACTTGTGTATGTGAAGAAGACTGACAGCTACGCAGCTCTGAGTGAGTGGGTGAGTTAGCGAGAGAGAAACAAGGCTGCGAACCTACGTTCATTGTTTATGCTTGTAAAATATCTCTACAGAGGCAAGGCCTGTGTGTATCATCTTTTTTGTTGTTGTTGTTGTTGTGTGTTTTCCAACCGCGATCGGACACTTAGAGCCAGTTGCATGGTTGTTTGAACGATGTGCTAACCGTTTGTGTCATTGCTGTAATAGCACCTAACTATTAGAGGTGGGAATCTTTGGGCACCTAACGATTCATCAATTATTTACCCCCCCCCCCCCCCCCCCAATCAGTTCCAAAGTTGTTCAAAAATACTCTCAGGTTAAACCAAACTAATATTTTATTATCAAGTTAATTGCTAAAATCAGTAGAAATCGGTTAACAGGTAAAATCAGTAAATTAAATAATGTCCCCATAAAGTCCCCATTCTGAATCAGCAGCTTTAAACTACATTCAATTAATTTATTGATGTGAATGAACCGTTAAAATTGTTATAATTTATATCGTTATTCCATAATTTCCCTTCTGCCTACTTTCGACATGTCAAAGTTTTAAAACTGTTTCTTCATTTAAAGATCGATTCAAGTCAAGATTTTGCCGATTTAGGTGTATTTTAGATAAAACGTTATTTAGGTTCGCTACAACACAGCCTTCAAGAGAAGTCTACTGCTTTAAGATGTTTACAACGCGGCAACTACTAAACTGCAAGTCTGTTATTTCACATCTACTTCTCTTTAAATTTTTTTACGCTGGTGTCGTCTGTCAATTTCCATCTAGTTCTACATATATGTGATATCTATTATAGCCGTATGTGTCCGTATTTTTGTAGCAACTAGCAACTGGGCATTGTTTGAAGCAGCTGTCGGCCGCACTCAGGTATTATTGTTTTTTTTATCTAGCGGCATGAGTTGTACATAATATTTACTCTCGGTCCGTTCTTCATTGCGTCCCGAAGACCGCACTAACAGTGTTTTAGTTCTGCTTTACCTGGTATAATTCAATAATCGGAATTTGGATGTTTGTGAATCGTTTCCCGAATCTTCCATGGCCGAATCGCGAATAATTTAAGAATTGGAAATTTCACGTGCCTCTACTAATGATCATTTATTTACGTTGATGCGAAACTGTTTGGTATCAAGGACAAAATAGATTCAGCAAATTATACGGACGTCCAGCATAGTCATTTGGGAGTTTAGCTCGCTGTATAGCCAGGACCGAGCCGTAGTGTCCTGGTGAGAACAGTATATTCGCATTTCGTTGTTCATACACTGTACACTGTACACTTATTCAGCATGTTGTTCTCTATTTTTATATTAAATTGCCTTTCAAGATGACATATCTGTTGTATGTGTTGGATTTTATCAAGTAAATTTCCCCCAAAAACGCAACTTATACTCCGGTGCGACTTATTATGTTTTCCTTTTTTTTCTCTTTGTTGGCCATTTTAGGGCGTGTGCGACTTATATTCAGGTGCGACTTGTAGTCTGAAAAATGGTAATTACCAAACATACTATATTTTATCCAATATGTATCATTTTTGTTTCATCCTTGCATACAAAACCACGGCCTTCTACCGTAAATTACATTGGTTTTATAACCAATCCAGTCATTGGTAATGATCTCAGTAAAAGTAAAGTGATTGCTCAAATTCAATGAAATGCTGTAAAAATTCTGAGCATGTAGCATGCGAACCTCTGTGTTCCCATTGGCCTTATTTAGTCCAAAACTCATGCATGGCCTTTGTCCTTTATTAGAAAGATTGTCTTGACAGAACACGTTTGTTTTGTCCTGTTTTTTTTCTTTTTTTTTTTTTTTTATTCCTGCTGAATGACACTTTGGAAACATAATTTTAATTTATATCAAAATAACACCAAATGATGCTGTGACACTCCCCCCATACACACCCACAAAATCCATTGCAAAGTCATTATATCCTTCTCCTGCTGTGTGAGTTGAATTTGACTCTAGTGTACAATAGGCAAAAGGCATCCACACTCTGTAAGTATATGCACACTAGAGAGCAGTCTGTTCCCTCTTTCTGCAGTTGTTGAGACCATCCATCTCCATTTTACAGTCCCCACCTACTATCACAAAATACAGCAGCTCATGTCAAACAACAGAGGAAATGAAACATCTGTACACAACACCAAAAAAAGTATATATACAGTATACAATATATGTATATCTATATATTTATATACACATGAAGATGTGTACAACAAACAGTTTACATAACATGAAAACACATAATATTGTATGTTCAAATCTCCCTTGAAGCTGGTGGATTACTCTATTTTAGTGATTTAAATCTGCATTTAAATTATAAGTAGATCTGCCTTAGATGGAATATGGCACATGTGCTTGATTTAGTGAAGCCACCGGTAAAGCCAAAAAAGAGAAAGCAACGAGTGGCGTAGATTTAATACATTTGATGTTTTTCTTTCTTTACTTTGATGGTACACGTTATAATACAAAAGTGTGCCGACTGATCGAAATAATCACTTGATCAAGCTATATCGAAGCAAAAGAGGGTCAAACTACACTGCAATTTAACTGACACAGTGTATCATAAAGCAACACACGTGAGCAAAATAGAGTGGGTAAAAAGTAGACCATGGATATTACATATTAGATTCACTCGTCACTCAGCCCCTTTCACATCTAGTTTGATAGCTAGTTTTGTTGTTATGTTTTTGGTCAGAGGATTGCAGAGATATTGCACACCAAGCAATGCTGTCATCAATACTTTCTGATAAGTGTCTCACATACAAATAAATTCTCTGTGAATAGCCATTTATTTATTTAAACATTTTTTTTTTTAAGTTTACAAAAGAAATATCTTGATCAGATGTATCCACAGTTGCACTTCTTTTTGTTTTTACAGTTGTATCTTTACAATTTTATTCCAACTTAAATATGTTTTATACACGTTAGATCTTTGTGACATAGTGTTTTCCATTATACAAATGTTTTTATTTTGTATTTTTATGTGTGTATGCGTGTGTGTCCACAGTTTAAATACACATCCTGTAGTAGAAAGACACATTAAAGCTAAAATATCCATTAGTCAGGGGGAAAAAAAATAAATGTGTGCAGCTTCAGATGAATTCCTCTCAGTGTTGCTATTGCATCAACAGTTCCAAAAGTCAGGCGCCCATTTTGGCTCAAATCAGTAAAGAAACGGCAGGAAATCCACAGCAAAATGATCAGCTGCATAAAGCAAATTCATTCCATATCACAGTGAGAAGCTGTTTAAAGTGTGGCCATAATTTACATGTAATCCTTTGTTCCAGTGTAACAAAAAGAATACTAATACTTTTCTCGTAGTCAATTAATCAAGGGTGACAACGTGCTATCAGCCTCAGGTCACACCTCGCATTCCCGAGAAGGTTGCTGTTGGCAAGTACACGAGCCATATTCATTGATGATTACCAGGGCTCCCTCAATATGGTTAGGCTTATAGTCAACATAGTACTCCGGTGTAGAAATTGTAGCCATCTGCTGCATGCTTTGCTTCTGCTTCTGTTTACGACGCTGACTGCTGAAACACTGCCTCATTTGTCTTATTCCGGCTGGAAAGCACTTCCATGACACATACAACATAAGCACAATGATGAGGAAGGAAAAAATGAGTGCCATTGTGCCAGTCACAACCTTGTGGATCTGCATGGTGCTCTCCAGGTCGTCGTGTCCCACTGTGACAGTGAAAGAACTGGTGACCACTTCACCGCCCTCACCGTCATACGGGTTGGGGGTAAAAGGGCCTAGGAACACAGAGCCACCTTGGACCAGGTCCCTTGTAGAGGCATACAGACCTGCTGAGGTAACTTCCAGTGTGGGATCGTCACAGAGCTGAAAAGCGTAGACAGCATCCAAGACATCCTCACCTTGTGCAGTGTCTGGGCTTGAACACAGTAGTGAATTGTCACGTTGCCCTTTAAAGGCACTCAACCAAGAGGCCAAGGCACAAACGTTGCGACTGCATTCCCAGTCGTTCCCTCCCAGGGTAATGCTGTTTAGGGAGGACCATGAATCCAGGATGCGTTGGTCCATAGAGGTCAAGCGATTGGAGTCTAGCATCAACACCTTGAGGTTGGGTGCACCCTCAAAAACATGTGGCTCGATGTATTCAATTTCATTGGCAGATAAGTCAATCTTTTCCAAGAAATGCCATGTCCATTCCAGGGTATTGACAACAATAGTTGCTCGATTGTTGTGCATATACAGGGTGCGTAAAGAGATTAGTCGAGGGAAATGGGCGAGGTTGACTTTAACTAGCTCATTGTGCTCAAGATGCAACTCTGTCAGCTTGAAGAGTCCCGCGAAGGAGTTCCTTGCCAGACTTTGCAGTTGGTTGTATCCCAAGTCGAGAAACTGCATGCTCCGGCAGTCTTGAAAAATCCGTACTGGCACAAATTTGAGAGCGTTGTAGCGCAAATGCAGATTAGTAAGCTTTCGAAGGCCATGAAACAAGTCAGGCTCAAGGGCCTGCAGCCTGTTGTATGAGACATCCAGGATGCGCAAGTTTGGGAGGGGCCTAAAGGTACCATTTGGCAGACTCTCAATTCGGTTGCTGCTCAGGTCCAATTCCTTTACCCGCCTTAGCTTGTCAAAGGCAGCCTCCTCCACAATGTCAATGTTGTTGTGATCAAGGTAGAGCCAGGTGAGCTGTGACAACCCGACCAGTTGGCCTTCACGTAGTTCAGTCAAGTTGTTCTCTCGCATTGACAAGCCCAAGGCGCTGCTCAAATTTTGGGGAATGTCTGTGAGATTCAACCCTTCGCAGTACAGCAGCTTGCTGTCGCAGCGGCACAGTTTCGGACAAACCCCCTCCACCATGGGAAACAGTCTTAAAAAAATGACCAATGAACACAGTAACAACCCAGGGGGCTTCTTCACTGGCCACTTTAAATACAGTCCAATTAAAAGGAAATCCATCAGCATTAATATCCAGGGATTTTACCAAGCTAATGTCCATTCACTCTGGATATTGTCTGTCCACCTATCAAATCATATGCAGCACATTATATGTTTTTTTTGTTTGTTTGTTTTTTGTTTTGTTCCCCTTTGTTTTTATTTTATCTTAATACAAAATCAGTTCTGTTCTCATTAGGTCAGCTAAGAAAATCCTTGTCCAAAATACAAAAAAAAAAAAAGTATCTCGGCTAATGATTTAGATCAAACGGTGGGTGGAGAGGAAGGATAAAAAAACTGTCCTCATGGATCAATTTTATCTGAAAAGATTCCTACTCACCCCTATCCAAAAGCTGACAATCTCCATTCAGCGTCTCGCTTTGTACCCCGACACTAATTATGTGCGGATCTAAAAAGGACCCCACTGTGGTACAAATTCACCATCACTCCCTCCCCTCTCTCCTTTCAGTGGACACCAGATCCTTGGCAGGCTTACAATGTCTTAGTTCTCCTCAAGTGAAAGAGACAGAAAGAGAAGGAATCCAAGTGAAGAGATGGTAGAAAGCGCAAGTTCCTCAGTCTGCATGCATGAGCTCGGTCCACTCAGCTCCTCCGCAGTCCTTTGCTGCAATGATCATGAGGAGAAGAGTACATTTAAAAAATATGTTTGCTTTCTTCTCCTTTACTTGCTTAAGTTTCAGCAGGTCTGAGAGGATATATTTTATCGCCCATCTCTGGTAGCAGTCATTAACTTGTAAGGTTTAAATCCATCCAAGCGGTTAATCATGCTTTCAGTGATGGATGCTGGCGGGAGAAAAATAAATAAATAAGAAGGTGAACCCAGTTCACTGCTGTCTTATGTGACAATATTCCATGTCATTAGCTCATCTGGGTGGGGGAAAAAAAAGTAATATCAGCCTCTTGCATCCCCAGCGGCTTGCGGGTTCTCCTCGTTCTCCAGTTGATTTCTTTCAGCCGTCTGGATGAGGGTGCCGAAGGTTAGTGTTGGTAGGCAAGCAGGGGTGGTAAATATGGAAGGCAAAGGAGCGCACAATCCCTCGCAGCGGACCGGTACACCGATAGTGCATGCAGAAACACAGACTGTTCACTGAGTGTCGTAAGCCACTCACAATTCAGAGTGCTCTCTCTCTCTCTCTCTCTCTCTCTCTCTCTCTCTCTCTCTCTCTCTCTCTCTCTCTCTCTCTCTCTCTCTCTCTCTCTCTCTCTCTCTCTCTTCTGTTTCTCTCTCTCTCTCTCTCTCTCTCTCTTTCTGTTTCTCTCTCTGTAACTCTCTCTCTCTCTCTCTCTCTCTCTCTCTCTCTCTCTCTCTCTCTCTCTCTCTCTCTCTCTCTCTTTTGCTTTGATTGCTCACTCACTTGGTCATGCTGTTCCCCTCCTCCTCCTCCTCCTCATCTTCCTCTCTTCATACCTCCTTGTAGTTCTCTTGCTGCAGTTTTTTTCCCCTAATTTCCTCTGTGCCAAGACATTTACATATTCGAAATAGGCTAGACTTAAACCAAGCACTTAAGTAAAACTATTGCCAAATAATGTCTGCCTTTTTTGACCTCACTGTAAGGCAACCGCTTGATGAGTTCACTACTGTAAAGTAACATTGATCCAGTTTTTAGTTCTGAGCCTACAGTAAATAAAAAATTCCATGTTTAATTAAATGGATCAGATGAATATGAATCAAGCTGGAAAAAAGTGCATGCAATTGTTAACATAATTCATCACTTTATTATCTTAATAGTAAAGTGATGTGCATTCAAAATGATAATGCAGAATTAGAAAATACAGTGATCCTTCATTTTTCGTGGTTAATGGGGACCAGAACTCGCCGCGATAAGTGAAAAACCGCAAAGTAGTGCACCCCCCCCCAAAAAAAAAAAAAAAAAACTTTTTTTTTCCCCAAAGTATAATTTTAAAAAGTATATATGTATATATAGGATTACATAGAATGGTCCGAAAAAGAAAAAAAAAAAAATCCAATGAGCGGCAGTTCTGTGGGCGGAAACGCCTTGTTGATGCCAGAGGTCAGAGGAGAATGGCCAGACTGGTTTGAGCTGATAGACAGGCAACAGTGACTCAAATAACCACCCGTTACAACCAAGGTAGGCGGAAGAGCATATCTGAATGCACAATACGTCAAACTTTGAGGCAGATGGGCTACAGCAGCAAAACACCATGCCGGGTGCCACTCCTCTCAGCTAAGAACAGGAAACCGAGGCTACAATTTGCACAAGCTCATCGAAATGGGACAATAGAAGATTGGAAAAACGTTGCCTGGTCTGATGAGTCTTGATTTCTGCTGCGACATTCGTATGGTAGTGTCAGAATTTGGCGTCAACAATGAAACCATGGATCCATCCTGCCTTGTATCAACGGTTCAGCCTGGTGGTGGTGGTGTAATGGTGTGGGGAATATTTTTTTGGCACTCTTAGGGCCCCTTGGTACCAATTGAGCCTCGTTGGCCTACCTGAGTATTGTTGCTGACCATGTCCATCCCTTTATGACCACAATGTACCCAACTCCTGATGGCTACTTTCAGCAGGATAATGTGCCATGTCATAAAGCTGGAATCCTCTCAGACTGGTTTCTTGAACATGACAATGAGTTCACTGTACTCAAATGGGCTCCACAGTCACCAGATCTCAATCCAATAGAGCATCTTTGGGATGTGGTGGAACGGGAGATTTGCATCATGGATGTGCAGCCGACAAATCTGCACCAACTGTGTGATGCCATCATGTCAATATGGGCCAAACTCTCTGAGGAATGCTTCCAGCACCTTGTTGAATCTATGCAACGAAGAATTGAGGCAGTTCTGAAGGCAAAAGGGGGTCCAACCCGTTACTAGCATGGTGTACCTAATAAAGTGGCCAGTGAGTATATATATATATATATATATATATATATATATATTTTTTTTTTTGTAAGCACTTCAAATGTAATAATATAATTCTGATTAATTTTGAACATGTTACTGTCCCATTAGTGCATTCAATATAATAATACTGAATTTGAATGCAGTATTTTTTTAGGTCAAATCCAAATGCGTGAGTCTGCTGGTCAAAACAAAGTGATATGTTAATGTCCGTTATTAAGATATATTAAACCACAAGCCATTGTCCAATGGCGTACCGCAAGCAACACGTCACTTCCGCTCATTAATATTCATGACATTAGCTACTGTTGCTAAGTAGGGACAAGCAACCGTTTGTCCCTAATAGGAAATGAATGGAAATTGTGTACGAACGAGATGTTTACAGAGCTAAACCTACCAATTCTTTCCGAAAATGATGTGCCTGGTGCCAAATTGACTGGCAAAGATGTGGAAGAACATAAAAATGTTCAGTGAAGAGATGGCTTTAGTGTCGAAGGCTGAAAAAGACGAAAAAAAATGAGCCGACCTAAGCATAGCTTTAGCTTTTTTATCGACGCGACTGACAATGTCATTCTCATGTTTCAACAAGCTATCCTTTACCATCAGCCCTGTCTTTTTTATATATCCTCTGGTTGTCCTAAGTCTCTTACCGTTCTTGGGGGTAATTTAGTTAGCTTTGTGTAGCGATCGCAAATGCTACTCAGTGACAGCCAACGAACACTTTTAATTTTTTCATTGATAACACATCTTAATTCTATAATTTATCTACACTTCCCCCTTACTAAAGTTTTTTTTTTTTTTTTAATATATATCAGGGGTCGCGTTAACCGAATATTTTCCGTCGTTGACCGATTTTTTAAAACGGTGACGGAAAAAACTGAAGTCCATCCGTCATTTTGACCGGTTGCAATTCACACCCCAGACCACAGGGTGGCGAGTGAGCATATTAATTAGCTATTGTCTCTCTTGATGCATGACGTCGTTGGCCTTACTCTGAAAAAAATGTCAAGGCAACTGAGTGTCCGGAGTTTCTTCAAAAAGCCCCAAAACAACGATGGTGTTGATAAAAGAGGTGAAAAAACAGGGACTGCACAAGCGGGCACGCAATTCAAGTCCATGCGCACCAGGAGGAAAGTGTGAGACTACGTTCAGGCCACAGCAGGTGAACTGCTAATTTCATTGTTCCATATGCTACATATGGTAGGCTACCTACCTACTGGGGCCTCAGTGACGTTTCTTATTCTCGCTATATGATTATACAACTTTAACATTTGTTAATAATACGCTCCGTGTGTAGTATCATCCATCGCTTTTCCTTTTTAAATGGGCACTTATAAGCGAACGCAAGAAGTAACAAGGGGAACATTTTTAAACAGGCATTTCACGGGAAAGCATTTCGACTCTTCGGCCAATCATATAGCGAGAGCGAGTGGATAGTGAGGGGACCGCGCGCAGCTCTTAAGTGTCTCTGTCACGTGACTGTCGTAGCCGGTGTAGGCGCTTGAACCTACACCGGTAACGCGCTCGTCCAAATGGACACACAAGTACGGAAGGTGAATTATGCCAAACAAAGGGTCACCACAATGTCATTATCATCATTTTAAAAATTTAAGTGACCGGTAAAAATAGATTATGACCGGATTTTTATGACCCTGTCAGTCAAAATAACAGACAACGAAAAAGTCTAGCGCAACCTGTGATATATATATAACAGAAACAGTAATAGTGGCAGTCAGATGCCATTGTAATTCTTTTCAGGTCATTCATTGTCAGACAGAAGCAGTACGGCACAACGTTACACAAAAAAAAATAAGTTAAAAATATAAAAATGGCTTACCTCTTTGTCCTCTGAAAGACCATGCCAACCCAACATAATGTTTACTGCATATGAAATGTGAATGGATTCACCGAGCTGGTGTTAAAAGTCAGCACAAGTTGATTCGGTCTTCGCATTTTTTCCTCCCGAGTTTTTGGTTTCCGGGAACGTATGAAGAAAACATCCTTCATGTGTCGTAATGTCTAGAGTCGTTTCTACAAGTTCCAAAAAAGCAATGCGTGATCGGCATGTTCGTTTTTGAAAGATTACCGGAGAAAATTAGCTCAAATTACGTTGTGTCTATGCGAGGGCAGGTCTATAATGTCCCACTTCAGCTTTACATCCACTTTACGATGCGACGTCACGGTCTAAAAATAGTGTGCGTGCGGTACGCCATTTAAAATGGTATACTCCTGCATTTTCTAGTATTGCCACAAAAGCCCAGACTATCCTCTGCATATAGATCTAAATGGTTGCCAAATATTATAAGTTGAAAGCTAGATATTTGTTCTTAGGACAGCCATTAAATTCTGTGGACACGGTCATTGTATTGTTGTCAGTTAGTCTTGAGATCTTATAATACAAATATCTCATATTGCTTGTATTGTTATGTGTTTTCAACTTGACCATTTTTATCATGATAAATCATTGATTCATTCAGGAATGAGAGTCTTGGAAAAGGGATTTCGATTTGAAATATGTAGTGATTCAAAAACTTGCTATCTTTTTATCACTTATTCTAAATCTATGCTGCTAATTATTTGAATGTTCTTCTCCTGGAACACAAATGCTCAAAGTCTTTGGCTGAGAAATGTACACCTTGTTCAGCAAGAATATAACTAAAACAAATATAACAATAAACATGCAAATAATGATATTCCAAATTGTATTGTAATGTTAGACTGAGATCTAAAAAACAGATCATTGACATACAATTTCTAAAGGAAATACAACCAAGTTAGTAATTTATTTTTGGTAATTTAACATTGAACTGTGGCTTAATGTGTTTAAATTGAATTAAACTGTCTTAATTTATTTCCACAATGCATTGAGTATAGATTTGGGGCCCAGAACGGAAGTTATTTTAAATAATTGTTTGTTTATTCTCAAATAATTCAGGCGTGCAGCTCATAAAACCCATCATCACCATTTACTTCTCTAAATATCTTACAATTGCATCTAATCAATCATTATATTTTACTTTCAAGACAACATGTCAGTCTTTAATACTTTGTTGGAAATATTTTTGCTAACTAAAAACCTCAAAGTGACATGGCAGTGAGGTAATCAGCCTGTGGCTATGGAAGCCCAGATCTCCTTGATGGTGTCTGTCATTTCTTCTTTGGTTTTGGGTCTGGTGTCTCTCATTTTCCTCTTGATAATTAATTCTCAATGGGGTTGAGGTCTGGCGAGTTGGCTTGCCAGCACTGAGATGGCATCGACATCACACCAGATTTTGGTGCATTCATAACTGACTGGGTTTTGTTCCTCAGCCTTTTTCAGCTAAGCCCTTGAACCTTTGTTACTGAATGAAAAGCCCACTTTACTTTCGTTGGAAAAGAGGACCTAAACCACCGGGCAACTGTCCAGTCCTTCCTCACCTTGGACCAATTGAGACACTTCCTACATTGGCTCAGGCTCAGAAGTGGCTTGACTCGGGGAACTTTCATAGCCCATCTTTCTGATGCATCTGAATGTTGTGATTTTTGAAGCTGTGACTCCTGCCTCCTTCCACTCTTTTTGTATCAATGCCAGATTCTTGAACCTTCTCTGTTTGATAATCCGCTGAAGCTCATGGTCATCTCTTTTGGTGGTGCACATTCTGTAGCCACATTTTGCCCTTCCACTTGACATTCCGTTGATATGCTTGGACACTACACTCGGTTGTTAACAACCAGCCTCCTTGCCTATAAACGTTTGTGGCATACCCATTTTATTAAGGGTATCAATCATGTTCTTCTGGCCAGTTGTCAAGTATGCTGTCTTCCCTATGTTAATCTGAACCGAGACAATTCAACCAAACCGAAGCAATTTAATGATCCGTGCTGCTTTGAGTTTAGTAGATGACACTCATTTAAACATTGATACAGTATTCAACATTTTTGAAATCCTCTTTTAATGGGTTCTATTAGCTAGAATCGATAATCTGTAAATTTGCCATTTTGAATGAAATTATAGAGATAAAAAAAAAAAAGAACTTTTCCATGACATTCTAATTCTTTGAAATGGGTCTGTCTGTAGAACACCGGTTTAAGGCAAGTTTTGCAAAGTCTGTGTTTATATTTGCACATCTCTATTACTCATTTAACTTTAGCATTATGCCATGTGCCTAACCATGATTCATCACAAGTCAATAGAAATAAATTGTGGCATAATTATATTAGGGCTGTCAAATTTATTGCGTTAACGGGCGGTAATGAATTTTTTAAATTAATCACATTAAAATATTTGACGGAATTAACGCATGCACGGAATGACCCGTTCATGCGTTGCCTCAAACTGTTTACAATGACGCCGTTTTAGCACATTGGGAGCGAAAAGGCAGAGAAATGTGAGTAGACACAAGCGTTCATTAACGAATAAACCATCTTTTTCTTAACAGCTTAATTGAACACAACGCAGAACATATTTCCTACCATTTGCAGCCACGACTGACAGTCATGGTTGCCCAACTTCTCAGCATGCATTTGGACGAAGCAAGAGCCGATCTTTTTCTTAAAACGCTTAATTGAACACAACGCAGAACATACTGTATACCACTTGCAGACACCACTGACAGTCATGGTTGCCCATCTTCCCAGCATGCATTTGGGCGGAGCGGGAGACGATCTTTTTCTTAACACGCTTAATTGAACACAACGCAGAACATACTGTATACCATTTGCAGCCGCCACTGACAGTCATTGCTGCCCAACTTCCCATCATGCATTTGGGTGGAACAGTTAAGTCGCTACAGTATTATTTAGTGAAAGCACAACAAAAATACTATTCCTATATCTAAAAAAAAACAGTTCACAAAAAGAAAAGCGCTCAGTGCAAAGAGAACTGGCATTCCCAATCAAAATAGCTATGCAAAATACGCATAAAACTTAGACTTTGCCTTGGCTGGATCTCTAATTAATTTGAAACTCACCATTGACACCTTCCATTCAAGCAATAATTTACAGAAACATATGGCATAGAGATGGTTTGAATTGCGATTAATTACAATTAATTAATTTTTAAGCTGCGATTAACTCGATTAAAAATTTTAATCGTTTGACAGCCCTAAATTATATTCATGGATATCATGTAGACCCTCCACTTGATAGCTTCACAGGACTCTCACAGGCTATTTTGTGGTATTTTATGTGTGGACACAAACCACATAAAGAAAATAAGCTGCAAACCTCAGCTCGCTCTGGTAGTTTGTAAAAGCAAATAAAAATACAAAAAAATAATACAGTGGTTTGAGTTTGCAGTCTATTGTTAGTCTGAATGCATTTGAGTGATCACATAAACAAACACCATCCACCCCCACCATAGGGAAAGGAAAAAAAATCTGCATCTATGATTACAAGCCCATTATTGAAATCATTTATTGAATCAGTTTGACTGTGTGAGCCCAACAAAACAATGTGGATGATGACTAATTGGCCCATCCATTTCAGCGATAATGTCGATGTGCTGCTGGGAAAGGATCGTGGTGGAGATATTTATACAAGTGTGGCTGTCAGTGGTGCTGGAAAAGGTGGTTCTGTGCACACAAGGGACCACAACCTTCAACAGATTGGGGTTTCTTTCAGTGGACAGATGGCTGACATGAGTTTGTTTGTTCACGAATCACTATAGAGTTTGACTTTTATTACCCACACAATCTTTCTATTAAAAATTGTGCACAGTCAGCAGCCTTCTGATTGTAACTTTGGATGAGTGTGCAATATAGCCATCCGATCATTTTCTATGGCAAGTGTTGTCGTTAGGGCCGTGGATGGGCTTGAGTCTATCCCAATCAAGATTTAAAACTCTACTTTGGAAATATGTAGAAGATGTGTTTAAATAATAAGGCTCCAAGATGTGCAAAACCAACAAGTGGAATTAGTGGTTGATATTGTAGGCACTGTACAGCATATGATTAGTTTTGCGATAAGAATATTAGACATATTGAGGTTATTTAAACTTCCTGAGGTACAGTGATGCCTTTCTGTGATGAATGGTGATGAGCAGTTTGCCTCTAAATGAACTGTCAGTGTTCCAGAACATAAGAAATCCATCTGAATCTTTTAACTGTAAAACCTTAATAGTGACAAATCAAAGAAAGAATAATAGTTTTCACCGCAATGCATTTGCGGTGATGTTTATATCAACCATATTACTGAAAAAGACTACTACTACAGACTAATTTTCAGCATGAAGTTCACTGAGAGTTCACCCAGCTAAATAATCTTCTGTCCCTCTTACTTGAATATGTGCATGAATAGTGAGTCACAGTGAGATTTAATGACAGGCTGAACTGCTTCGAGCTGTGTCCAAAGCAAGGTGATCCCCTTGAGACAAAAGACACAGATAGTGATTTAGCCCTGTCACAACACAGAGCAGTCATGCTCCTAGGGTCAAATATCTTTTGTTAAACTAAATCAAGGTCAGAGATATTCACCTGGCAGCATTTATAACCAGTACTTTGTGTGTTGTACTTTATCAGAAAATTACACTTTTTTTGAGGAAATACTGGTCACTCTTAAAAAATTAGCATATTGTGATAAAGTTCATTATTTTCTGTAATGTACTGATAAACATTAGACTTTCATAAATTTTAGATTCATTTCACACAACTGAAGTAGTTCAAACCTTTTATTGTTTTAATATTGATGACTTTGGCAAAAAAAAAAGTCAAGAAAAACCAAAAATCCCTATCTCAAAAAATTAGCATATCATGAAAATGTACTCTAAAGAAGCTCCTAACCTAATCATCTAAATCAACGAATGAACTCAAAACCCCTGCGAAAGATTCCTGAGGCTTTTAAAAACTCCCAGCTTGGTTCACTACTCAAAACCACAATCATGGGCAAGACTGCCGACCTGACTGCTGTCCAGAAGGCCATTATTGACACCCTCAAGCAAGAGGCTAAGACACAGAAAGAAATTTCTGGGCAAATAGGCTGTTCCCAGAGTGCTGTATTAAGGCACCTCAGTGGGAAGTCTGTGTGAAGGAAAAAGTGTGGCAGGTAACGCTGCACAACCAGAAGAGGTGACCACACCCTGAGAAAGATTGTGGAGAAGGGCATATTCAAGACCTTGCGGGACCTGCAGAAACAGTGGACTGAGTCTGGAGTAGTAACATCCAGAGCCACCGCGCACAGGCGTGTGCTGGAATTGGGCTACAGGTGCCGCATTCCCCAGGTCAAGCCACTTTTGAACCTGAAACAGCGGCAGAAGCGCCTGACCTGGGCTACAGAGGAGCAGTACTAGACTGTTGCTCAGTGTTCCAAAGTACTTTTTTCAGATGAAAGCAAATTTTGCATGTCATTTGGAAATCAAGGTGTGAGTTTGGAGGAAGACTGGGGAGAAGGAAATGCCAAAATGCCTGAAGTCCGGTGTCAAGTACCCACAGTCAGTGATGGTCTGGGGTTCCATGTCAGCTGCTGGTGTTGGTCTACTGTGTTTTATCAAGGGCAGGGTCAATGCAGCTAGCTATCAGGAGATTTTGAAGCACTTCATGCTTCCATCTGCTGAAAAGCTTTATGGAGGTGATTTCATTTTTCAGCACAACCTGGCACCTTCTCACAGTGCCACAACCATTGGTAAATAGTTTACTGACCATGGCATTACTGTGCTTAATTGGCCTGCCAACTCTCCTGACCTGAACCCCATAGAGAATCTGTGGGATATTGTGAAGAGGAAGTTGAGAGACACCAGACCCAACACTATGGATGAGCTTAAGGCCGCTATCGAAGCATGCTGGGCCTCCATAACACCTCAGCAGTGCCACAGGCTGATTACCTCCATGACACGCCGCATTGAAGCAGTCATTTCTGTAAAAGGTTTTGAGTGGATAGCTGATATAATTAATTGAAGGTTGACTTTTTTTGTATTAAAAAACACTTTTTTGTATTGGTCAAATGAAATATGCTAATTTTTTGAGAGAGGGATTTTGGTTTTTTCTTGACGTTTTTGCCAAAATCAAATATATTAAAACAATAAAAGGCTTGAACTACTTCACTTGTGTGTAATGAAACTAAAATGTATGAAAGTCTAATGTTTATCAGTACATTACAGAAAATAATAAACTTTATCACAATACCGTAATTTTTTGAGAAGGACTTAGTAGTTCCCAGAAAGTACCACATACACACATAACACCTGTTACACATGACGACATGTTTTTAAACTTTGTTTTATGTGTGTGTATATTCGGACTTCTTTGATGACCAATGGGGACTTTTCGTTTTCTTCCTTTATATTACGCTCTGTGTATGTGTGACCCGTAAATCCACCCGGACGCTATCAAGCCAATTTTTTAACTTTGTTGTCCTAAGATTCTCCCTATTTTTGAAAGCATGACTACTGAGGCCAGAGGTATTAATGCTGTGTCATGTATTCATTACTCTCTGTTGTTGAAAGATGAAGAGCAGAATTGAGTCTGTGATGTAAAAGGCTGAAATTCTTGAAAATTCTGACTAGTGCATCTCAATAATTAGGGTTCCTTATGTGAGGCAAGTCCCCAAGCCTTAGATTATGAATAGGATGACGGTAGATGAATTCAGTTCAAGGATGTCTCTTATGTTTCATGTTTAGCACTCCAAACCCTTCATCTTGAGAGTTTGGAGTCTTTCTAGAGTTATACAAGAATATCCATCTTTTAATTGATTCTCCATCAAAATGCTCTCATCAAAGTACAAAAAAAGAAAAAAGAAACACATATTTGTAAATGGTAATGGCAAATGGTGTTATACTTAATGGAACAATTTCCTTAAAAAAAAAAAAAATACATAAAACAAAAAAGTTTTGGCAAAGTCCATGTACATTGGCTAGAATGGATGCTTCAATAACAACCATGCAACCTAATTATTTACTTCAACATACAATGAACCCGTTAATTCCCAGCCATTTTTCACAAGAGATCCCCTTCTTTCAAGCACCCAGAATATTGGGTTCTATAGCTACATGAGCAAAGAACTTACAAAAAGAAATATAAAGATTGCCACCTTTCATCATAAAATAGGCTTGTTTATACTTATTGATTCTTTAGTTGAACATGAAACATCATAAACAAAATAAAGTCTTTGGTGAATGAGCTAAATAGGATCACCAATATGTATGTGTTTGTTTTGTTTGTTTTTGTCCTGTGCAGCTGCTTAGACACAGAGAATGCTTAAGTGTCTTTAAAAGCTTTAACAGTTTTAATGTGCCACATGGGAGTTTAGTGCACTCCCATTGTTTTTTTTTTTTTTTTTATCTTTAATTGTTCATTTAGATAATTTCGATGTACATAAAAAGGTTATAAGGGACAGAAAGGAAGAAAGAACATAGGGAATAGTGACAGTTCATTTACATCTTCATCATGTTTTGCCTGCAGCCTTGTTTGCTTTCACTACCTGGTTCTATGTCTAAGTACAGTAAGTGGTTTTTAACCTGGGATCCCAGGGGTTTGGGTAGTCTTTCTGGGGAGTCCAGCGAATGCTGCAGGCATGTGATGAAAGATAAAAAAATAAAAAATAAAAAGATTAAAAAAAAAAACATTAAACATATAATTTTAACCTGTTTAAAAAAAGGCTGCGAAAATCAGAAGACATTTCAATAGGAAGTCACTTACCGTAGATATGAGCTTGTTAGCTTATCTGCATCGGTTTTGAAGTTGAAAAAAAACGTGTCATGATCTAATTCCAAAGGGTTTTTGGCGAATGCAAATGTGAAAGTCGTTGGGTTTGGTACCTCTAGCCAGGTTAAGAATCACTGTTCTAAGTATTGACTTACAACTGATTGAGCAAGGGGCACCTTATGCTGCCTCTGTTTCCCTATGCACAGATCCGTGGTCCCACGCCTGTTTGGCCGCATTCAGTTTGGTTATTCAGAGTCCCACAGACCCCAGCGGGAATCTTAAATGTTCACACCAACTCTAATATGGACATAGCAACACCCAAATTACACACAGACAAACAAATTATGGTTAATCAGTAGTATAATAATTGATAAAACTTAAACGATAAAACCGAGCCCCTAAACAAAAACCAGCTTCTTTCCCAAGCCGCAAAACTCCAATGTCTCTGCAAACATCTGTTAACTTCATAAAACACACTGAACAGCAAAAATAATGCCTCATCCTATTAAACTTTCTTTTCAATGCCACATACAGTGGGGCAAATAAGTATTTAGTCAACCACTAATTGTGCAAGTTCTCCCGATTGAAAATATTAGAGAGGCCTGTAATTGTCAACATGGGTAGACCTCAACCATGAGAGACAGAATGTGGGAAAAAAAAAAAACCAGGAAAATCACATTGTTTGACTTTTGAAGAATTTATTTGCAAATCATGGTGGAAAATAAGTATTTGGTCAATACCAAAAGTTCATCTCAATACTTTGTTATGTACCCTTTGTTTGCAATAACGGAGGCCAAACATTTTCTGTAACTCTTCACAAGCTTTTCACACACTGTTGCTGGTATTTTGGCCCATTCTTCCATGCAGATCTCCTCTAGAGCAGTGATGTTTTGGGATTGTCGTTGGGCAAAACTGACTTTAAACTCCCTCCACAGTTTTTTTTTTTTTTTTTTTTTTTTTTTTTGGGGTTGAGATCTGGAGACTGGCTAGGCCACTCCAGGACCTTGAAATGCTTCTTACGAAGCCACTCCTTTTGTTACCCTGGCTGTGTGTTTGGGATCATTGTAATGCTGAAAGACCCAGCCAAGTCTCATCTTCAATGCCCTTTTTGCTCTGCAGTTTAGCACTGACATGACTTTATGCTGCTGTGAAATCTTTTTTGTACTTATGTCTAATACTGTGTCAATGTTTACACTTGGTACTTAAGGGTATTTATTATATGGGTTTTGCACTTTAACAACTTAGTTGTATGGATGCTCCAAACAAAGTTTCGTTGTGCTTTTTGCAACAATGACAATAAATATTCTGAATCTGAATCTGATGGACGGAGATTTTCACTCAAAATCTCTCAATACATGGCCCCATTCATTCTTTCAGCCCCAAAGCATGATGTTTCCACCCCCATGCTTCACAGTGGGTATGGTGTTCTTCGAATGCAATTCAGTATTCTTTCTCCTCCAAACACGAGAAACTGTGTTTCTACCAAAAAGTTCTATTTTGGTTTCATCTGACTATAACCCATTCTCCCAGTCCTCTTCTGGATCATCCAAATGCTCTCTAGTGAACCGCAGACGGGCCTGGACGTGTACTTTCTTCAGCAGGGGTACACGTCTGGCTGTGCAAGATTTCATTCTCTGGTGGCGCGTTGTGTTACTGATACTAGCCTTTGTTACTGTGGTCCCAGTTCTCTGTAGGCCATTCACTAGTCCCCCCCCATGTGGTTCTGTGATTTTTACTCACCGTTCTTGTTGTCATTTTGACGCCACGGGGTGAGATCTTGCATGAGCCCAAGATCGTGGGACATTATCAGTGGTCTTGTATGTCTTCCATTTTCTAATAATTGCTCCCACAGTTGATTTCTTTACACCAAGTGTTTTACCTATTGCAGATTCAATCTTCCCAGTCTGGTGCAGGTCTACAATTTTGTCTCTGGTGTCCTTCGACAGCTCTTTGGTCTTGGCCATAGTTGAGTTTGGAGTGTGACTGACTGAGCTTGTGGACAAGTGTCTTTTATACTGATAATGAGTTAAAACAGGTGCCATTAATACAGGTAACGAGTGGAGCCTCGTTAGACCTCGTTAGAAGAAGTTAGACCTCTTTGACAGCCAGAAATCTTGCTTGTTTGTAGGTGACCAAAAATGTATTTTCCACTCTAATTATGAAATAAATTCTTTAAAAATCAAACATTGTGTTTTTCCTGTTTTTTTTTCTACATTCTGTCTCTCATGGTTGAGGTTTACCCATGTTGACAATTAAAGACCTCTCTAATCTTTTCAAGTAGGAGAACTTGCACAATTGATGGTTAACTAAATACTAATTAGCCCCACTGTATGGACAATTTGGAGTGTTCAATCAGCCTACCTACAATGCATGTTTTTCGGTTGAGGGAAGAAACCTGAATTATCTGGAGAAAACTGGAGAAAACCCACACAAGCACTGGTACAACATGCAAACGTAACACTGGGAGGCCAGAGCTGGAATTCAACCAACAATCTCAGAACTGTGTGGCAGACGTGCTAACCACTTTGCCACCATGCCTCATGCCAAGCTATTCAAATTAATCAATATTATATAAAAATGTATTGCACCTTAGCCCTTTCACATAGCCAGAGTTGTTTTTCTGACTTATATTTGCAAACACAAGTCACAAGTTCAGAAAACAAGATCCTTGTACATACCATGGATTTTCTCCACGCGCCTGTAGGTAATTGTGCGTCCTGAATAGGAAAGAAAAACAGTTATCACATCACAAACCCACTTGGATTCAAAACTGCATCCTTGATTAAAAACCAGACTGCTGTCTATGTCAACAGACAATGAAAGGTAAATCCTCTGACAAGAGAACAAAATCCACAGCCTCTAATCTGTCCTTGTGCGACTGAGTGTCTATGTCTTCCCTTTTGCTCAGTGTTTCACCATTTGACATTTTCCCGCAAGGCATAAGGCCCCTCTGAATCATGAATAACCCATTTCAGCCGCATAAGATGCAACAATGTTGTAGTCATGTTTTTGGTAGTTCAGATACAATGACACAGATTTGTTCAATATGAGGAAGACTTTGAAAAATATAGTGTGAGCTATAGAGTCTACCCACGCACCACGTGTTCGCTGTAGGGTTCCGCCCACTTGTCCGTCATTTTGACTCTGTATTTGCATTGGTTTCAATTGATGGCGCAATTTAAAATGCATTTCATGGAAGACCCGGTGCTTTCTGATGCCGCAAACTCACTGGATCTGTTGCATAAAAGGCGTTATGAGGAAAAGCTTCGTTCTATACAGTCGCCAGATCCATATTTGATGCCCAAATCGATGTTTTTCGACCCACTGTCTTCGCCCTGTCTGCCTGACATCTGCTACGCTGATATTTAAAATGATCTTGTCCACACAAAATCAGCCTATTCTCACGAAAAACTTCAAGAGCTTGGACGCTTATAAATACTTCGTTGCTGGTTGGGTGAAACAGGTCCTCGTTTGGCAGGAATCTATCTTGTGCTTGGAAAGGTGAGTTACGAAATTTTCAATTCGAATTCTTTTGTTATTGCTAACATCCACTGTCAAGTCTAATGTATTTCATGTCGTTTGTCAATGGAGTTAAGGCTTTTAATGTTTATATGGTTTAGCGATAGCACGCACTACATACATACGTGTATGTTGTCGGCGATTAGCCTAGCAATGATCTTAATTGTGGTTATTTGTCAGCCCCGTAGACGAGGCCAGTTTCCCTCACTTGGTACCAGCTAAATATTATTCAAAAATAACGATGGTGGAAGAAAGGGAAGTCAAAAACATCTTGAATTTGAAACTATGTCGTACTACGTCGTATGTTGTCGGCGATTAGCCTAGCAATGATCTTAATTGTGGTTATTTGTCAGCCCCGTAGACGAGGCCAGTTTCCCTCACTTGGTACCAGCTAAATATTATTCAAAAAATAACGATGGTGGAAGATAGGGAAGTCACAAACATCTTGAATTTGAAACTATGTCGTACTACGTCGTATGTTGTCGGCGATTAGCCTAGCAATGATCTTAATTGTGGTTGTCAGGCCAAAACCCTCTAAATATATATTAAATGCATCTTACCGGATATAAAATGACTACTACATAGTCTGTGGTGATTTTTTGGTGTCCCAATTTTCACGTCGAATTGCAGCCGTCCATTTCGCTCTTCTATTTGGATCCCTCGGAATACGGTAAAATTTCAAGTCTCTCCTTCCATCTTCTCTGTTAGTGCAACCAACAGCCACACACGCCTTCACCATTTTAATTATTAATGTTAAGGAGCAGAAAAACACGCTGTAAATAGGAGAAATGTACGTAGCCGTAATAGGTTAACACTATGTTTTGACGGACAAGTGGGCGGAACCCTACGCGAACACGTGGTACGTGGGTAGACTCTATACTCCACCCTACTTTTCACTGTGAATCCAACTATGCATTTCACAACCGTTTCATCATCTACAAATAAAAAAATATATATAATAAGCGGAATCCACTGACTGAAATAGTACTAGTGTTTCTGCACATGTTATTTGTCTAATAACAGAACTAATAGTACTGAACATGGCAATGATTCACTCATACTTTTATACTTTTAGCAGCTAATACCTTTACGTATGACAGTGATTATAAACTGAAGGCATAATATTCCTCAGAGTTATTGTTCCTGGCTCCATTATATTTTGCAAATTATCATACTGTGGCTTGTTTTGCAAGTAATTGTTTCAAGTTGAACTAAACCCTTTCATTTTTTTGTGTTAAGAAGAATAGCTTATATTCACCACAACTAGTTAAAACAGTTTTCTCTGGACTCAAAAATATACAAAACAACTTGAAAATTTATCAAATTTTTACTATATTACGGATAAATACTTTTATAGGTCCTTTGACCTTTATCTCCAACAAATGAGTTTAAGTGTGGAGCAGTACGATTTTCATGAATAAAAATCTGCAAATGACATACTTCCCCTGTTTTAAACTGTACAAAATGTCCTCATTTGCCTCATAACCCTAACCCAAACCCTAACCCATATGCCTGATTGCTGAGCATGTAAGAGAGAGATGAATTTAGTTTCAGTTTGATCAATTACACCTTTTCAAGGGTGTCGTTTACATATTGTTTTCGGTATATTAGGAATGCATTTTCAAGTACCAACATAGTATTATAGTACTAGTACCCTGTTTAGGTTGGGCATCGTTTGAAATTGAACAATTCCGGTTCCATGTTTCGATTCCGTTTCCGATAGATTCTCGATTCCGATTCTTTTAAGAGGCAGAGTCAAAAAAATAAAAATAAATAAAAAAATAAAAAAAATAAATAAATAGTTTAAAAATGTAGTAGTTTATATCAATGTCTTCTTGATTATTTAAAAATTGTATGAATTTAAAATGTATTATTAGTAGTATTATTTATATAAATTTAATATTCTTCATTATTATTATTATGAATACAGTTAATATGAAATTTAGGAATTATATGAACTTCTCACAGGGTGATTTTTAACATATATAAATATCAGTCTTTGAACTCGAATGTGATAGTTTCTTTCCACAGGAGTGCTCTTTCATAAAGATGTTTATTTTTCAAAAGCTCACGGAGAAAACATTGACACATATTCTTTTGCCATACATGCACCTTCGCTGTGAGCTACAACAAAGCACTAGTATAAATTATTCTATTGATTACAATTTGATGTAGATGAGACTAAATAATAAGGTGTCCTTATTTGTAAAACTGATTCTGTTGTGTTGTGTACAGACACATGCAATGTTTATGTTGTGACAATACCAGTTAGGCCAGCGAGTGGCGCTGTAGGAGCGTGTACGTATAATGCGGAGAAGAGATGAGAGCGTCTGGATAGGATGCTTTGTTATTTGATGTTATGTTTTCACTGCTACAAGTTCATTAAAGAGTAATTGAATTCTTCATGTGGCTGCTTCTTTCTAAATAAACAACACAACAGATTCCAAAGCAAAAATCCTTTTAATCATGTTGATTTTAACAGCGGCGTCTACTGCTTTAAGATGGCAGCTGTTTACTTACGCCAGCGAGTATGTCATTTCACATCTAGTTCTCTTTATATGTTCCAACGCCGCCGAGTCTGTCTTTTCGCATCTAGTCCTATTTACATGTGATATCGACCATAGCCCGATGTAATAATATGATTTATTGTCAGACTATTCCATCCATCCATTATCTACTGCTTAATCTGGGGTCGGGTCACTGGGACAGCAGAAGACAGACGTAATGTGTTGTTTTACTTACCTGGTTCTGACGGTGCAGCGTGTCAACTACGTAGCACTCAGCTAGCTTTGAACGTGGCACTTACCGTAATTTCCAGAATATAAGGTGCACCCGTGTATAATGCGCACCCCAAATTTACTTGTAAAATCTAGGGAAAATGATTGTGCCCGTTTATAACGCGCACCCTAATTTTAGCACCAATAAATAGAAGAATACAAGAAAACAGAGCTCATGTACAGATACAGAAATGACATTTTACTGACTGGTGAAACACAGCACAAGCATAGCACATTGGTAGTTCAAAACATAACCATAAACTGACAATATTTACGGTAATAATATGATTTGACAACTTACCAGAATCTAGGAGAAAACAAAACAGATGTGACTTTTCTTTTAAAGGCTACTATATAACTTGCTATTTTCATCATGATGAATAAATGTTTCTTCCATGGATTGATACAGTAAAATAAAAGTGAGAACGTAAGTCGGAAATCCGAGAGAGCTCATCGCTGTCGACAAGACAGTAACAATAGGAACTATTGTTATTTGGGTTTGACTTTAACGAGGGACAGATATAGTTGACGGACACAGAAAGTCTGTGTTGTTACGTTTGTTATGGTCCGAGTTGCGGAGCTGCAATAAACGTTGACTCAAATGAGTTCAAGAAACTAAATCATGTGCTTTATGAAGGGTGAAAAAAGCAGAATTTAACACAGACGAAATCATTGGGCCGATCAGAGTAAAGTATTACTGAAACAAAATGGTGACGTCACGTACCGTAATGGTCGGCAACAGAATTTAACACAGACGAAATCACTGAGCCAATCAGAGTGAAGTATTACTGAAACAAAATGGTGACATCACGTACCGTAATGGTTGGCAACGGATCGCCGCATACGTTTTTCAACACAACGTGGCCGTGTCAATAAAAAAAAAAAAAATTGGTTTATATATAATATATATTTATTTGTGTCTTCATCCATGTACCCGTTTATAATACGCACCATGATTTTACAATTTGATTTTAAGGAAAAAAAATCTGCGTTATATATGGGAAATTACGGTAGGCTATATTCCATGAAGCCGGCCATGCAGCAACCTTTGCATGATTGTTGTGTTGCAAATGTTGCACTGAGCTGACTGGTAATTTTTTTTTGTAAAGTTAAGCCAAACTTTTGAGCGCTGACGCACCGTGCCTTTGGTTGTGGTGTCCATGGCTTCTTCTTCGTGGTTTGCAGTATTTTTTTTCTGCTTGGCGGTCAGGACATCAAAACATGGAATTGAAATGTAAAAATTCTAACGGAAGAACCGGAGTGTTAGAACCAGGTCCCGCTCGATGCCCAACCCTACCCCTGGTCCTGCGTTAAAAGGTGGTCATTGAATAATTATTTGTGTGTCCTTACACTATGCCATTTATAACAAAAAACTTTTTGTGTATGGACTGAAAAGGCTACAAAAAAGGACAGTGTGCAAAATAACAATGGCACTGGTTATGCTAGCATCTCTGTTTTGACAAATGTGTACCCTGCATCACTGCTTTACAGTAAGGGAACCCACAGACAAAGCATGGTATAATTGTTGCACATTCTCTGTCTCTGTGGTGGCTACAGAGGTTTGTATGATTGTACTTGATCATACTACTATACACTGGTGACTGCCTTGTTTAGTGATGAATTTCCCTAATCTCTGATAAGAGCTACTGGTACTTGAGTTCACCACCCACCAATATGAGCAGCTTGACTCATCATTATCCAAGCTTAAAGAAACATATCTCTCTCCCAAGCCTGTTGGATCCCTGACAACTATCACCTTTGCATTGAGTGAGAGGGGATGCACTTGTTCTTGTTACACTGTGTGGTGATACCATAAATCCTATTTTTGGTTTTATATTTGTTACTCCAGCATTCCACTTTTTGGGGAGACAACATGAGTGAAATGTAATGGAACAAAAGTATTTTTGAAAAGCTTGTTTTGCTGTCAGTCGGTTGAGGTTTGTGGCAGTGTACTGGCTGAAAATTGTACACCTCACACAGTTAGTTAAGAGCTCAAACAGTGATATTATTTTAACAGTTAAGAGAATTATGATAATTTTTATTCAAGTGCATTCCAGCAGAGAGAGTCTTAGGAATTTACGCAATAGAAGAATTTTATTTTTCTGATGTTTAATATTGAAGAAAAATGTCAGTAAAGACCAGGATTTCCATTATTTGTGATGGCTATGTTGCTTACATTCAAGTCATCACTTCTACAGTCACATATCCACTGATTTTTCTATAACAAAAAACAATAAAGGAGGAGGACAATGTTCTTCGTTTTGCCTGACTTTTGTCAGTCTATCTTGCTATACTTTGATTTGGTGTGGCTATCCTCCGGCTGAAAGTCTATAAGTTAACTCCGGTACCAAAGAACCTGGGTGTGTATGACACATTTGTTCCAAAATGTCAGCACTTAGGAGTGTGTCATATCCTGTGTTTGAATGTTACTTTCCCTTGTTATCATAGGTCTAATACATTTGTTGATTTGCATATTTCGGTTAGTGGAACGACCATCGTTCACATGAAGTTCATGTATGATAAAGCCTAAATGAACCAAAATCATATGTGGGATTCCTCAAGAGTCTATTCTCAGACAACTTTTGTTTAACCTTTGTATGCTTCCTCTACCTCAGATTATGGAACATTACAACATATCCTATCATTCCTACAGTGCCTTGCAAAACTATTCGGCCCCCTTGAACCTTGCAACCTTTGGCTTTCAGGCTTCAAACATAAAGATATAAAATTTTAATTTTTTGTCAAGAATCAACAACAAGTGGGACACAATCGTGAAGTGGAACAACATTTATTGGATAATTTAAACTTTTTTAACAAATAAAAAACTGAAAAGTGGGGCGCGCAATATTATTCGGCCCCCTTGCGTTAATACTTTGTAGCGCCACCTTTTGCTCCAATTACAGCTGCAAGTCACTTGGGGTATGTTTCTATCAGTTTTGCACATTGAGAGACTGACATTCTTGCCCATTGTTCCTTGCAAAACAGCTCGAGCTCAGTGAGGTTGGATGGAGATTTGTGAACAGCAGTCTTCAGCTCTTTCCACAGATTCTCGATTGGATTCAGGTCTGGACTTTGACTTGGCCATTCTAACACCTGGATATGTTTATTTTTTAACCATTCCATTGTAGATTTGGCTTTATGTTTTGGATCATTGTCCTGTTGGAAGATACATCTCCGTCCCAGTCTCAGGTCTTGTGCAGATACCAACAGATTTTCTTCCAGAATGTTCCTGTATTTGGCTGCATCCATCTTCCCGTCAATTTTAACCATCTTCCCTGTCCCTGCTGAAGAAAAGCAGGTCCAAACCATGATGCTGCCACCACCATGTTTGACAGTGGGGATGGTGTGTTCAGGGTGATGAGCTGTGTTGCTTTTATGCCAAACATATCGTTTTGCATTGTGGCCAAAAAGTTCAATTTTGGTTTCATCTGACCAGAGCACCTTCTTCCACATGTTTGGTGTGTCTCCCAGGTGGCTTGTGGCAAACTTTAAACGAGACTTTTTATGGATATCTTTGAGAAATGGCTTTTTTTCTTGCCATTCTTCCATAAAGGCCAGATTTGTGCAGTGTACAGACTCTCCCACCTCAGCTGTAGATCTCTGCAGTTCATCCAGAGTGATCATGGGCCTCTTGGCTGCATCTCTGATCAGTTTTCTCCTTGTCTGAGAAGAAAGTTTGGAAGGACGGCCGGGTCTTGGTAGATTTGAGGTGGTCTGATACTCCTTCCATTTCAATATGATGGCTTGCACAGTGCTCCTTGAGATGTTTAAAGCTTGGGAAATATTTTTGTATCCAAATCCGGCTTTAAACTTCTCCACAACAGTATCTCGGACCTGCCTGGTGTGTTCCTTGGTTTTCATAATGCTCTCTGCACTTTAAACAGAACCCTGAGACTATCACAGAGCAGGTGCATTTATACGGAGACTTGATTACACACAGGTGGATTCTATTTCTCATTATCGGTCATTTAGGACAACATTGGATCATTCAGAGATCCTCACTGAACTTCTGGAGTGAGTTTGCTGCACTGAAAGTAAAGGGGCCGAATAATATTGCACGCCCCACTTTTCAGTTTTTTATTTGTTAAAAAAGTTTAAATTATCCAATAAATGTTGTTCCACTTCACGATTGTGTCCCACTTGTTGTTGATTCTTGACAAAAAAAATTAAATTTCATATCTTTATGTTTGAAGCCTGAAATGTGGCGAAAGGTTGCAAGATTCAAGGGGGCCGAACACTTTTGCAAGGCACTGTATGCAGAAGACACACAACTTAGAATTTCAGTCTACCCAGATGACTGTAGCCCCGTAGTCTAATTGAGTAAATGTATTCATTAAATCAGTGGATGCATGTGCCAGAATGTTCTCCAGCTAAATTCAGGAAACACACAGGTGATCCTTTTTGGGCCAAAAAAGGAAGGGTCAAAGATGAGCACTCACCTTGGCTCAAATTGACAGCTACAAATTAAGACAGAAATCTTGGTGTTATGATTGATTCGGAGCTCAAATTCAATATCCATCTGAAGTTCATCATAACATCTATCTATTTATAGCCATAATTAAGGGGATTCTGTCCAGACAAGACATGGCAAAACGTATCCATTTCTTATTTTGTAGTAGATTTTGTTTATTGTGATGGCGTAACAGGTTTCAACAAAAAATCAGTCAGGAAGCTGCAGTTAATACAGAATGCTGCTTCCAGAGTCTTTACAAATACAAGAAAACTGGACCATATTACACTTGTATTGAAATTGTTCCACTGGCTTCCTGTGAATCAAACGATAGACTATAAAATGTTACTGCTGGTCTGCAAAAGACTTAATGGCCTTGGACAAAATGCATGCTTGATTTGTTTGACCCCTATGAAGCATCTAAACCAGTGGTATCCAACATTTTTTGCCCCACAGACTTGTGTCATGTGGGTATTTATAGTTTTTTTTCACGGACCGGCAATGTTTGGCAGAAAATTATAGTAAATGGAAAATGACACGTTGGGGCTAAAAACGAATATTAAGTGGACGGAACATGTAACTCACCATACGCTGAATGAACCTTTTTTAACAGTGGCCTCTCTTAAAGCTTGACGGCAAATACCCTTGGTCACGGGCATAATGAGTTCTTCTCCAACCGTAAAAGTTTTCTTGGCTGTAGCAATACGGTTCGCCACGAGATATGATGCTCTCAGTGTATTCACATTTGTAGCCTCGTTTGCTAGCTTTTAGCTACATATTATGCAGAGTGGACTTGGTTTTAGGCTCCTCTTCTTGCTTAGCAGGTGTCCTTTTCCCCGTAAAAAAACATTACTGTACACATTGACTGACGTTGGGCTGCTATAGGTGTGCAAACACTCCAGTAATGGTGACCAACCACTAGAAGGCGACATACACCAATCTCTACTCGGATTAGTTGATACAATAGACAGGCATATTGATGTGTCAAGAGGCACAGGCCAGATTGTGGTTGTTAACAAATTACAGTATTTATTATATCTCTGCGGCCCGGTAACAAATGTGCCACCGACCGGTACCGGTCCCCAGACGAGTGATTGGGGATCACTGATCTATACCCCTACAGTCGTCTGGAACCGGTCTGTTGTGTGTTGCAAGAACAACACTCAAGCAGGGTGAGGCAGCATTCATTTATTATGCTCGTCACCTTTAAAAAAAATAATAAAATAACTGAAGGTCTGAAGCATGCTCAAACAGTAAGCTCCTTTAAAGGGATCCTCGACCATAAATACATGTAGGCTCTGATAAACTACAATTGTTCTCTTGTGCTAAAATATGTTGTTAGAAACAGATAAAATGTGAAATCAATGGCAATATTTTATAATATTTTGTACATATTTTGACCAATAGTTGGAACCATGTTTTGCGGGCTTGGAGTGGTGACGTAAATGGGATGTTTACAAATGTGTAGCGTGTACAGCAATTGCATATTGCTGCCTAAACTCGCGAAGTAAAATGCCACGATGTGCTGCTTTTGGATGCGATTTCCAGTCAAATGGAAACAAGGGGAGTGACCTAAGTCTCCACAGATTTCCTGTTGACAAGAAGTGGAGAAAGATTTGGGAAAATGCCAGCAGACTGGCAAAACTTCCCAAGGACCCAAGGCTTTGTTCTCACCATTTTTCTCCTACCTTTTTCTCCTACCGCGTTCGAGGCTTTTAGTCGACGACAACTTATGGAAGAGCTCACCGGAGCGGCTGGCTATAAGCGCAGACTAAAACCCAAATGCTGTTCCAACTATTTTCCCCCACAATAAGCTTCAACGTGCTTTGGATATCAAGTGCAATGTGCGCAATAAAGTGCCAAAGACAAGACACTCTGGCGCGCTCTTAAGCAGCCAAGCCACTCCTGTCACTACAGCGGTAGGCGAACCTTCGGGCGTACCGCTAGTCACAGAGGAAGCTAATAATTCACTTCTACTGTAAGTTCATCAGGCAGTAAGCGTGTCTGTTCAGTATTCACCTAATATGAGTGATGCTACTCAAACTGATCCAAACACGTCCGATGCAATGGTACAGTGGCCAGCTGATGCGTGCTGAGCACTCAATATGGACCACCCTTACGTAGGTAAACGTGAGTTGGATGTACAAGACATGGAGGACACTCGATCCAGATGATGAATTTAATGAGGACAGCCACGACACGACTCCGATCCTGACTATCACACGTGTGCATTCATAGTTTCATTACCTTCAGTCAGAGTTTAACATCCCAATAGTCATGAAAATAAAAATGCATAAATGACAATGTGTGTTCAAACTTTTGGCCTATAATGTATGTAAAGCACACGACAGCTCTGGATGCTAACAATCTACATGATTATAGTTGGATAAGTTTGAAAACGCAATAGCTTACCTTGAAGATCTGCTAAAAAAAAAAACGGAGTACTCAACATCTCACTCCCTTGTCAGTGAGAAGCACTTGCCGCGAGTACATCACCAGTTTTGCCCAACTCTTGTCTTATCAGGTATTTCCTTCTCTGCATTTTGCCTTTGCTGCTCGTCTTGTGAACGACCGACAGTGCTGTCCTGCTCTTCACTTTTCCGATCTGGTTCAAATTGGAAGTGCAGAACCGATGACATGTTGGGGTAACTAACGAGTGACATGCTAGAAGTTCGGCAACGGGCCCGGTGACGTCACCGCACTGCGTCGTCAACAAGAATGGCGACCTATCACTTAAAATCTTTTTTACAAATTTTGTTAAAACAAAAACATTAAGAGGGGTTTTATTATCAAATTATTATAACTCATACTAACCATTTATTTTTTTCAGAATTACTTGTCTTAAAGATCTAGGATCCCTTTAAATCAGGGCTAAAAACGCTAGTGTTTACCCCAGCCTATTCATTGCTCACCTGGATGATGCACCCTGAGTTCAATATGAGCAAAACAGGAAAATAGACAAAGAACATTAACTACAAGATACTGTAATTGCAGCTGTCAAAATTAATTTATTTGAGATCATTTGATTGAGCTGTGCATACAAGATCTTAAACATTTGGTTTAATTTTATTTTTATTGATGTAAAAATAATATAGCTGTTCACAATTTTGTTTGCTGCCATACTGTATTTAAAAAAGACTGACTAAATTAATAATAATGAATAAGCCGTTTGTTAAGCTTTGTTCACTGACATCCTGCAGGAGCACATTTGTGCACTTAAAATGTGTTGTGCACCTCAAGTGTCTTTGTGTTGCTTGAAAAGCGCTCTAGAAATGAAATGTATTATTATTGTTATTATTATTATGAAATGATGAGACCTGAGCTATGGCTCATATATTGGAAACTTTCACAAGCTGAGTCGATTTGATCCTTGAATTAAACTTGTACCTGATAGCCGATACCGATTCTGGCTCAGCTCGACCTGATCTCAAAATGAAATCATGGATAGATGGGCAATCTTGACGGAAAACACACATTCCAACAAACCTGGAATTTAGCCATGTACACAAAGCAATTCAGCACTGACCTAGCAAATTAGCAATTACATACAGTGGGGCAAATAAGTATTAAGTCAACCACCAATTGTGCAAGTTCCTATACTTGAAAAGATTACAGAGGCCTGTAATTGTCAACATGGGTAAACCTCAACCATGAGAGACAGAATGTGGAGAGAAAAAACACACAAAAAAACAAACAAACAAAAAATCACATTGTTTGATTTTTAAATAATTTATTTCCAAATTAGAGTGGAAAATAAGTATTTGGTCACCTACAAACAAGCAAGATTTCTGGCTGTCAAAGAGGTCTACTTCTAATGAGGTTTAACGAGGTCTAACGAGACTCCACTAGTTACCTGTATTAATGGCACCTGTTTTAACTCATTTTCGGTATAAAAGACACCTGTCCACAAACTCAGTCAGTCACATTCCAAACTCCTCTATGGCCAAGACCAAAGAGCTGTCGAAGGACACCAGAGACAAAATTGTAGACCTGCACCAGGCTGGGAAGACTTAATCTGCAATAGGTAAAACGCTTGGTGTAAAGAAATCAACTGTGGGAGCAATTATTAGAAAACTGAAGACATACAAGACCACCGATAATATCCCTCGATCTGGGGCTCCATGTAAGATCTCACCCCGTGGCGTCAAAATGATAACAAGAACGGTGAGCAAAAATCCCAGAACCACACGGGGGGACCTAGTGATTGACCTACAGAGAGCTGGGACGACAGTAAAAAAGGCTACTATCAATAACACAATGCGCCGCCACGGACTCAAATCCTGCACTGCCAGACGTGTCCCCCTGCTGAAGAAAGTACACGTCCAGGCCCGTCTGCGGTTCACTAGAGAGCATTTGGTTGATCCAGAAGAGGACTGGGAGAATGTGTTATGGTCAGATGAAACCAAAATAGAACTTTTTGGTAGAAACACAGGTTCTCTTGTTTTGAGGAAAAAGAATACTGAATTGCACCATACCCATTGTGAAGCATGGGGGTGGAAACATCATGCTTTGGGGCTGTTTTTCTGCAAAGGGACCAGGACAACTGATCTGTGTAAAGGAAAGAATGAATGGGGCCATGTATCGAGAGATTTTGAGTGAAAATCATCTTCCATCAGCAAGGGCATTGAAGATGAGACGTGGCTGGGTCTTTCAGCATGACAATGATCCCAAACACACAGCCAGGGCAACAAAGGAGTGGCTTTGTAAGAAGCATTTCAAGGTCCTGGAGTGGCCTAGCCAGTCTCCATATCTCAACCCCATAGAAAATCTTTGGAGGCAGTTGAAAGTCCGTGTTGCCCAACGGCAGCCCCAAAACATCACTGCTCTAGAGGAGATTTGCATGGAGGAATGGGCCAAAATACCAGCAACAGTGTGAGAAAAGCTTGTGAAGAGTTACAGAAAATGTTTGGCCTCCGTTATTGCCAACAAAGGGTACATAACAAAATATTGAGATGAACTTTTGGTATTGACCAAATACTTATTTTCCACCATGATTTGCAAATAAATTATTTAAAAATCAAACAATGTGATTTTCTGTTGTTTATTTTTTTTTCATATTCTGTCTCTAATGATAGAGGTTTACCCATGTTGACAATTACAGGCCTCTCTAATATTTTCAAGTGGGAGAACTTGCACAATTAGTGGTTGACTAAATACTTATTTGCCTCACTGTATAGGACAAATAAGAATGTTTCAATTGTGCTCATCTATTAGACGTGATGATGAGTTCATACTCTGGAAGTGTTTATTTGAAATATAATGCAAGAACTTTGGAAAAAAAAAAAAAAAAAAAGAACTTTAAACCTGCCCAGTGTTATGGAACAGACTGTTGACAACTTTGATGGGTTTTTGCTTTTGTCTTCATGATTAACTTGCATTGCTCATCCACAACACATTTTGAGGTGGGTTTTTAGCAGTGCAGTTTCTGAGATCACATATTGGCTGTATGCTTCATGAATACTGCAAATAATTCATTAGGCACATTTTGTGCCTCATTTTCCCTCGTGCTTGATCTTGATTGTGCTATTTTAAGATCACAGTCAGAAAAGCCAATGAACAGCATTATTTGAGAATACTTCGAGTACAGAGAACTTGAGTCAACAGACAATAAAAGATCAGTTATTAAGGTGTCGGACCTTTTTCAGCCAGCACTTCACTACTAATACAGGGCTGTGCCCCTGCCTGTCCTCAAAGAAATCCCTCAGTTCATGTCCCTTGTTTGTTCTGCTTCACTCTTCACTGAGATTGCAATGATGCAATAGAAGAAAGTGAAAATTATGATGAAATAGGTTTAAGTCTCTTAGCATTAAGAAAAGATTCTGGAGTTGGGCTGACCGATTCTTAGCTTTATCCATCTTCAGTGGCATTTCACTTGAAACTAAAATGACACTCCCTTAAAGTTTAAATAAAATGCAACTCATCCCACCACCAAAGCCTCGTGCGTGAGCCTAGATAAAGTGTGTGTGATAAATATCCTTTTTTTCCCCCTTCCCGCAGTATAACAAAAGTACATCGATGATACTCAGACCCTCTTCTCACCCCATTGACTCTTTTTCTCTTTAGCACAGTTCTGCTCTCACAGATATCACACCACTCTCATTTTCTCACCCTCTCCACCCTATTCCCAGCCTCGCTCTCCCTCCACCCCTCATGTCTCATCTCCCCTGCTCCTCTTCCTCCAGTCCCTCCCTCGCAAGCTACTTGCTATTCAGTTCAGGGAGACTGTAGGCAGCGACGCTCTCGCTGGCCATGCTGCTGCTGCAGGACGAGACTTTTTTTTCTTCATCCCCTGCTTTTGCACTGATAACCAGGCATTTCCGCCATTCCTCCTTATATTCTTGAATACATATACACTTAAAACCTTTGGCTCTGTTCCCAGCACACTTTAACTCTTCCCTCACGATGCATTTGGATGATGTTTTCATGGAACTACCAAACCTGCATCATCAATTCTTCCATACCATTTTCCAATTTTACAGCAATCGTTATGCAAGTGCTGGCATCTCTAGAGATTTTTTTTTTCTTGAGATATATAGAAAAGAGATGCTGAAATGTACTCATGATAGGGAAGTGAAACCATTTCATATTTTTCAATGACAACAAAAGCAAAAACTGATTTTTAGAAAACACATTATGTCATGATAAGAAGGATGACAACGGATGACCACCTTGGGAAAAAAATAGAAAAACAAACACCACCTCTATAGGCAAGGCAAGGCAAATTTATTTATAGAGCACAATTCAACACAAGGCAATTCAAAGTGCTTTACATCACATGAAGATCATAAAAATCACATTTAAATCAATACAACGTAAAAACCAAGACAATCAAAATCGGAAATAAAATGATACATAAAAATCGAATTTAATAACAAATAGAATAAAAATAAAACAAAAACTACTACTACTAATAATAATTGAAATCAGCAATGGAGATAAGCGCAAGAGGAATAGAAAGCAACTAGATTGAAATATATAGACAGTTATGGATATGCAGTGCTAAACAAAAGCGTTTTTAGCCCTGATTTAAAAGAGCTAACAGTTTGAGCATACTTCAGACGTTCAGGTAACTTGTTCCAGAGGTGAGGAGCATAATAACTAAATGCTGCCTCACCCTGCTTGGTTCTTGTTCTTGGAACATGCAGAAGACAGGTTCCAGGCGACCTTAGGGGTCTAGATGTCTCATAGGAATCTAACAAATCAAGCATGTATTTTGGTCCGAGGCCATTAAGTGTTTTGTCGACGAGCAGTAGTATTTTATAGTCTATCCTTTGACTCACTGGAAGCCAGTGTAGCGATTTCAAAACTGGTGTAATGTGGTCCAGCTTCCTTGTATTTGTGAGGACTCTGGCTGCAGCATTCTGTACTAGCTGAAGCTTCCTGACTGATTTTTTATCAAGACCCGTAAATATACCGTTGCAATAGTCCAATCTGCTGAAAATGAATGCATGCATACGTTTTTCCATGTCTTGTTGAGTCAGAAGCCCCTTAATTCTGGTTATATTTTTTAGGTGGTAATAAGCAGATTTAGTGACGGACTTTAGATGACTATCAAATTTTAGGTCTGAGTCAATAATTATGCCAAAGTTTGTGACTTGATTTGTAGCTGTAAGTGACATTGAGCTAAGTTACCTGCTTATCTTTGACCTTTCCTTTTTTCCTTTTATAAGGAGGAAAACTTCCTTTTTCCAGCAACACAAACATTAACTTGCAACTTGTACCACTGACTTAAAGACTTGTAGACTCTAATAAGCCACAATTGTTCTCTTTTACTAAAATATGTTATTAAAATCACATAAAATATTGCCATTAATGGGGTACCACACGCTACACGTCACTTCCGCTCATTAATATTTATGATGTTAGCTTCTGTGGGTCTGCTGTTAGCTAAGGGGGGACAAACTCTTGTTTGTCCCCAATAGGAAATGAATGGGAATTGCCTTGTGTTGAATTGTGCGATATAAATAAATTTGCCTTGCCTTGCCTAGTGTACGAAGCAGATGCTAAACCTACCAATTCTGTCCGAAAATGATGTCCCCGGTACCAAATTCTTATGCCACTGACAATGACATTCTCCTGTTTCAACAATCTATCCTTTACCATCATAAGCCCCATCTTTCTTATATATTACATCATCTGGTTGTCTTACATATCTGACCATTCTTTTGGGGGACATTACCGTTTTTGTGTAGCAATCGCAAATGCTACTCGTTGACAGCCAACGAACAATTCATTTTTTTCATTAATAACAAGTTTTAATTCTATTAATTTATTTACACTTCCCTCTGACTAAAGTTGTTTCTTTACAACAGAAAAGGTAACAACGGTGGCAGTCAGATCCCACTTTAATTATTTTTTTTTCCCAGGTCATTCATTGTCAGACAGAAGCACCACGGCAAAACGCTACGCTAAAAAAATAAGTCAAAATATCAAAATGGCTTACGTCTTGGCCCAGACAAAATGTTTACGGCATATGAAATGTGAACGGCTTCACTTTGCTGGCGTTAAACTGGTCTTTTAGACGTCCGCGCCATAGTAGCATAGTAGCTCTATTTTTCACATTTTTTTTCCTCCGAGTTTTTGGTTCCGGGAGAGTATGAAGAAAACATCCTTTATATGTCGTAATGGCTGGAGATGTTTCTACAGGTTCCATAGTAGCAGTGAATAATCGGCATATCATTTTTTGAAAGATTACCGGAGAAAGAAGGCCGAAATTTAATGGTTTGCATGCGAGGGCGTGTATATAATGTCCTACTTCTGCTTTACGATGCGACGTCACTGTCTAAAAATAGCCTGCGTGCGGTACGTTATTCAAAAATCTATACTATTTAGTAAATTTTTTGACCTACGGAGCGCGCCATTTATTATGCGCGCTATGCACGGTTGGGCTTTACTGGGAGAATAGCTGTGCTCAATACCAGCGAAGCTAGTATTACAACTCACATAATTTTTGCTGCTGGTCAGATTGTTTTGTTACAGAGCTGTGGTATGAGTTCCCGACGTCGTACGTGCATCCAATTCCAGCTCATCAGCAGTGTCCGATCCTAAGCAGATTGCTGAGATGTTGACTTGCTGCCGTTTGACAGTTTGTATATCGCGTAGTTGCTAGTTGCATCATTGCCTTGTTTTTTGCCTCTCAACGTGTTTTTTTTCCTTTGATCCCGATTAGGGATGGGAATCGAGAACCGGTTCTCTTTCCGTGTGTTTCAATTCCATGGAATTGTTCGCCAGTTAATCTCACGATTCTCTTATCGATTCTAATCAGCGCGAATTACATCACGTAATTTGCGCATGTTACACTCAGTCAAATCAGCAAATTAGACTACATGATTACAACAGGAATGACCACTCACCAAGTATAATCTGAAAAGTTGTCGCCGAGTGATTTTGCATTGATTTTCACAGGCCATGTCATTATTCATGAGACTAAACTCATTTGCTCCCAAAAACGTATAAATACGTTCTATTTCTAATTGTTTCAGTGTCCCAAAGGCATATTTATACGGCTTTTATGTTTTTTTTTCACAAGAGAAATGTCTAGGTTCTGATGCAATTTAGCTCCAAAGCACAATGCTGAAAATCCATTTTAAAGCAATAAAACAGGCCACTGGAGGGCAGTAGTGCATTTGGTCAGACCTGCAACCCAATTCAATGGAACAAACGGCGGGGGCGCCGGCGGAAGACAACCAAATGGACGCCAGGCGGCGGACGACCGAATAGAACAACCGGGAAGACGCCCGGGATGCCAGGCGCTGGACGACCGAGCAGAACGACCGGGACCACCAGTGCAGCGGACGATGCCGTTGAGTCTGTGCTGCTCGCCGAGCAGAGCCCGCGCCGCCGTGCTCGGCAAGCTCGCGTCCCCCATACCCTCCTGTGTCCCGTGACTCAGCCGGAAACGCGCACGGACAAACCAGTTCCGCCCCAGGAACACAAGTTCCCCAGGTGAACTCCGCCACGAGGCAGTGGTCACCACAAAAGAAAGACTCAAAAAAATCCATCTTGATGAGACAGGCGGCGATGAGGGAGAAGTTTACCCCGGCTGTCACGGCCACAACAGCATCATCTCTCAGTTCAATAGTTATGTGTAAATAAGTTGTTACTTTGCTATCAAAGCTCTATTTGTCTTGATGTTTGTTATTTTGTAGAAGGAAAACATTATTCAGGTGTTTGGGATGTCACAAAAGCATAAATAGCTGTGTTAAAGTCAAAGTTATGTTTGAAATGTATGCTTTTACAAAAAGCTCAATTTCTGTTTTTTTTCATAAGAAATTGGAAAATCGCTCAAACTAAGCTATTTTATAATGCTGATAGCTAAAGAATGGGAAAATATATGAACTAACTTTTTTCCTGCTGAAAGAAGAGAGTGTAATCTTTCTTTTGGTGGGTTTCATGTTTATATACCAATAGAACAGAATTTTCTGTGGGCCTTGCAAAATCAGTCAAAATTCTGTAAAACGGCCAGGAGCAAAGGGTGAAAATGAATGAGAGTGAATGAGTTCAAGAGCTCCCTAAAAAGAATTAGCTTCCCAAGCAATTCAGACCATGATTTTATACAATTTTTATGTTTGCACATACATTCACCAAACCCAAACTATTCATTGTAGCCTTGCATTGAGTATGAAATCAGCCCTACACTTCATTACATACATAAAACGCTTGACCATAGACACTAATAGCGAATGGCAGGCCTACAATCTAAACACGAGGCATGGATAATGAGAGGAGTAAGCAAACAGGCATCAGCCATTAAACATACGTAAGTACCAGGAGGCACTCTGGAGCCACCTCAAGCAGTGCCATTCTCAACTGCATTAACTCTAAGTGACAGCAGTATTCCAGGTCCAAGCAGCTCGGTTATAGATACTTTGGGCAATCATGTGAGCGAGTGGATCATTGTATAAGCAACATGCACTGCAGACTTTACTGAACCATCAAGGCTCTGATGCAGTTGAATTATTGTTGAACTGAACTTATTCTTTTTCACATAGACTCAGAAAAATGCTATCAGTGTTACTACTGCTGTACATGAATGTGCGTATGCTGTTTTTAACCATTGTTGTATATGAAAACACTTTAAATTTAAGGCAATGATCCTCATCTTTTTATCATTTTCAAGGATATCGTTCCAGATAATTTGGGTTTTGGCTTTTTGAATTTTTTGCTCATGGTTTCCCTGTTTTTCAACATGTTAAAGACAACAACAATAATAAGCACTCAGCTATGTTTCCCGTTGGAGTATCCTGTAATCAAACTAGCAACGTGCCTCTTTAATGTCCACTTAATGAGAACAAGTCAAAACAGACCCATCCATGGCGCTACAGTCGAGGGAGCTCAGCAGATCTTAATGAGCATCTCGCTCCCTATTATTTGCTGGTAACCTGACCAACATGTTAGCACTATTATCAAACGCCACCCCAGGCTCACACAAACACTTCCTCACCCCCTCGTTATCAGCTTGGCTTCCTTTTAAAGTGTTCCACAGACAGTGTAACCACATTGGACGGTAATTGTACCTCTCACTCCAGCCTAATTGAATTGACAAGGAGCCGGAATTGATATCATTTAACACATTGATCTTAGGAGACAATGAGACAAAATACCCCTTATCCTCCCCCACCTGTCTACTGCTTTTCCCTCTGATTTAACTGCCCATTTCTTTGATTTGCCATGTTATTGTCTACGAGCCCCCACATTCATCCTTCCCGTCCTCTGTTTTATCGTTCTCTCTGCCGTTGTCACTTTTTATTACAATAATTTGTAAGCACAAGGATGTGGAGACCATTATTGAATGAATTCATACAAATATTGATCACGTTTGGTCCTTTTTTAACTAAAATTATTATTTTATGGACTTTTTTCTTGTTCTTGCTGTACAATAAAAAACATGTGTTGTATACATTTTTTATTATGTATATTTTTTTCTATTGCCGTTTAAGAAAGATTGGATTGTCAAACTTTTCAGTGAGCACAGTGATGTAGCGGTTGCGACGTCTGCCTCAAAATTTGGAGTTTTCTTTGTAGTGTTTGAAAGTTCTTTGTGTACCTGTTTTGAGAAAATACAACTTAAAAAAAATATTTTTTTTTAAAAAGGTGTCAATTTATGTGTAAAAAAAAATTGTATACTGATCAGCAATTGGCTAGTGACCATTAGAGGACATTGCCCGCCTTTTGTCCAAAATTCAATTTTCTATGCTCCATTTTAACCACGAACCACGTGCATAAATGGATGACTGCTTTTAATGAATAGCAAGGCTATCTCAAATAACATTATTTGTCACCTTCACTTAGGGAAAAAAGTCACCAAATTAAAATTTAGTGACCTAAGTTTGTATATATTTGCTTTTAGTTATGTGGATTCTTGAATTGAGGTAATAACGGTGCAGATTTGAATATAATCCCATTATTTACAGTGGGGCAAATAAGTATTTAGTCAACCACCAATTGTGCAAGTTCTTCTACTTGAAAATATTAGAGAGGCCTGTATTTGTCAACATGGGTAAACCTCAAACATGAGAGACAGAATGTGGGGAAAAAAAAAAAAAACTCACATTGTTTGATTTTTAAAGAATTTATTTCCAAATTACAGTGGAAAATAAGTATTTGGTCACCTACAAACAAGCAAGATTTCTGGCTGTCAAAGAGATCTTCTAACTTCTTCTAACGAGGTTTAACGAGGCTCCACTCGTTACCTGTAATTATGGCACCTGTTTTAACTCATTATCGGTATAAAAGACACCTGTCCACGACCTCAGTCAGTCACACTCCAAACTCCACTATGGCCAAGACCAACGGGCTGTTGAAGGACACCAGAGACAAAATTTTAGACCTGCACCAGGCTGGGAAGACTGAATCTGCATAGGTAAAACGCTTGGTGTAAAGAAATCAACTGTTGGAGCAATTATTCGAAAATGGAAGACATACAAGACCACTGATAATCTCCCTCGATCTGGGGCTCCATTCAAAATCTCACCCCGTGGCGTCAAAATGATAGCAAGAACGGTGAGCAAAAATCCCAGAACCACACGGGGGGACCTAATGAATGACCTACAGAGAGCTAGGACCACAGTACCAAAGTCTACTATCAGTAACACAATGCGCCGCCAGGGATTCAAATCCTGTACTGACAGACGTGTCCCCCTGCTGAAGAAAGTACACGTCCAGGCCCGTCTGTGGTTCGCTAGAGAGCATTTGGATGATCCAGAAGAGGAATGGGAGAATGTGTTATGGTCAGATGAAACCAAAATACAACTTTTTGGTAGAAACACAGGTTTGTCATGTTTGGAGGAGAAATAATACTGAATTGCATCCGAAGAACACCATACCCACTGTGAAGCATGGGGGTGGAAACATCATGCTTTGGGGCTGCTTTTCTGCAAAGGGACCAGGACGACTGATCTGTGTAAAGGAAAGAATGAATGGGGCCATGAATCAAGTGATTTTGCGTGAAAATGTCCTTCCATCACCAAGGGCATTGAAGATGAGACGTGGCTGGGTCTTTCAGCATGACAAAGATCCCAAACACACATCCAGGGCAACAAGGGAGTAGGCTTGTAAGAAACATTTTAAGGTCCTGGATTGGCCTAGCCAGTCTCCAGATCTCAACCCCATAGAAAATATGTGGAGGGAGTTAAAAGTCCGTGTTGCCCAATGACAGCCCCAAAACATCACTGCTCTAGAGGAGATCTGCATGGAGGAATGGGCCAAAATACCAGCAACGGTGTGTGAAAAGCTTGTGAAGAGTTACAGAAAACGTTTGGCCTCCGTTATTGCCAACAAAGGGTACATAACAAAGTATTGAGATGAACTTTTGGTATTTACCAAATACTTATTTTCCACCATGATTTGGAAATAAATTATTTAAAAATCAAACAATGTGATTTTCTGGTGTTTTTTTCTCTCATTTTTTCTCTCATGGTTGAGGTTTACCCATGTTGACAATTACAGGCCTCTCTAATATTTTCAAGTGGGAAAACTTGCACAATTAGTGGTTGACTAAATACTTATTTGCCCCACTGTATGTATCAAAAATTACATAATGAAATTTCACTTGATATCAATTTCAAACTTATTTCATCACATTGGCTATGTATTATACATCTAGTAATTGTTTGATATACAGTATGCTTTTTTTGAACGTAATAGCAAGCATTCAGCAATTGACCCTATCTGTATGTTGCTAGCATGCAGTAATTCACCCTCGCTCAATGTTGAAATAATGTTCACATTAAATATTATAAAACATCAATCTCAGTCCAATGTATGTATGGGTTATGTCAGTACTCTACCATTAAAAAAAAAAAAAAAAAAAAAATTCTAGTTCTGAGTTGTTTTGTCGTGTTCTGAGTTGTTTTGTTGTTTTTTAAATCAGGTAGTCACCATTTACATGCTATTTTTCATAACTTGCATAATAAACTAACGTTATTAGCACTGATCATTTTCTTGCTCAGGCAGAAATTGATAACAGGTTTTTTTCTTTCCCCCTCCTTTTCATTATACGAGTTAATTACACATCTTATAATAGGAAAGCTCAGCAAGCAAATGTGCCCGGATCCCCCACCAACCAACCCAACATGCACATTGACAATAGATTATGGGAAAGGGTGACTTTCAAAGGTCTAAAACTAATGCTTCCATTTCCTTGTACTCGTGCTCATTTCTAGGAACTGTCCTGAATGATCTCCATGAGGAGTACACATAGTATGTTAGGTGGTGAGATAATGAGGGGAACACAGAATGGGTGCAGAGAAACATAATTTGAACATGTGTTAACTGGGAAGAAAATAACAATCATTAACTTTCCATTATGTGGCAGTCCAAGTGATTCAGTCAGTGTCCCTATATGGGAAACAATTGAGTCAACAGCCAACTGAGGTGTCAAGATTTTAATAACAGTGTACCCGAGAGCAGAATTGCTTACAGGGGACACCTGAATGGAAGTGGACGGAAGCCAACACAGATAAAAAAATGTAGACACATAAATATCACTTGGTGACTGCTTTTGTCTGTTCCACTTTATTTGTCACGCAAAACTATGTCTTACGTGTCACCCAAAACTGTGTACATCTCTTTCTGACTGAGCCAGTGTGACGCATTGACTAACCTATGATTCACCATTTTGAGCTGCCTTGTTTCTTGATGGGTAAATTCATGTGTGATGTTTTAAATGAGGTAATTATTTTCTTTTTTTTTTTTTTTTTATTAGAATACTAAATACTAGGGCTGTCAAACAATTAATATTTTTAATCGAGTTAATCACAGTTTAAAAATTAATCATAATTGCAATTCAAACCATCTCTAAAATATGCCATATTTTTTCTGTAAATTATTGTTGGAATGGAAAGATAAGACAAGACGGATATATACATTCAACATACTGTACATAAGTACTGTATTTGTTTATTATGATAATAAATCCACAAGATGGCATTAGCATTATTAACATTCTTTCAGTGAAAGGGATCCACAGATAAAAATACGTGTAATTCATAAAAGATAAATGTGAGTTTGTATATTGTGACTAAATATCCCATCTAGTGTATTTTTTTAGCTAAACGAAATGTTTGAATAGAGTTTGACCAAAGTATGAGTATTATTTTGTATAGCTATTTTAATTGGGAATGCCAGTTCTCTTTGCTTTGAGCGCTTTTCTTTTTGTGAACATTATTTTTTTTTTGAGAAATAGGAATATTATTTATGTTGATACTGTAGCGACTTAAATGTTCTGCCCAAATGCATGATGGGAAGTTGTGCAACCATGACTGTCAGTGGTGCCTGCAGATGGTATATCTTCTCTGTGTTGTGTTCAAAACAGGGTGTTAAGAAAAATATCATCTCCTGTCATTCTTCCCCAAGTCACTCGCCACCATAGCTATAATTGTTGTGGAAGAGATGCCAAAACTTTTGCCAATAAATTGCGCGGCCCCAATGAATGCCTGTGTCCACTCCATTCGCTTGTCTTTGCCTCTTAGCTCTCAATATACATAACACGGCGCCATTGTAGTCTGTTTGCGGCAATGCGTGAGTGGGTCGTTCCACGCATACGTTAAATGTGTTAAATATGTTGACGTGATTAATTAAAAAAGATAATTACCGCCCGTTAACGTGTTAAATTTGACAGCCCTAGTAAATACTGTTAGAGTACTGCATCTTTTTAACGTTCGCAATGAAATATATAAAATGAAACAATAGCTTTAAATATATATATATATATATTTCAAACACATTCGTCAGGAGGATCCTAACATAAAAAGGGACGTGTACTTCATGTCCCCCAAGGCTGTGCTTTGATGTTTTAATCATTACTCAGATGTAGTTGCTGTTTTAAGAAACACTCATGCAAACTGTGGGTATGGGACATTTAATTAAAATAATTGTTTAGCAGTGAGTGCGTTAATGCTCTCAAAAATAATGATATATTTATAAATATATATATATATATATATATATTTCATTTAGAGACTAGTATTTTTCTGTTTTTCACAGTTCAAATAAAGTTTTTGATTATGTGCTAAATTTTGTCTGCACAGTGTCCTCAGAATGTTCCTGTTAAGCTGCTTTTTATATATCTTTTTTTTTTTTCTTTTTTTCTTTGGTGCTGAGCATCTTTAATCCTCTTCGTCCCACTGGTGCCTAAAGGACACATTAGTCTTTTTAGGCAGCAGCACAATGACTAATTTTGTCATGTCCTCTTCTTTGGCATAGAAGAGCTCAACTATGCATTCAGATGGCTGCTTGTATGGGTATGAAGCACATAGAGACTAGTCACTGAATACTCAATTAGTTTCCTTTCCAATTTGTATCAATTTTCCCTAGCAGTAATATAATACATCCAGATGCAGAGTATCTAAGATAGAATCCGGTGGTTCTGCAATGGGTGTGAACTAAATGGGATGAGTTTGTCTTGTATGATGTAGAAGCCAAATTATTATTTGTTTGCTGCACTTGTGCTAGATGCTTCTGGAGCTAATTCATTATCGGACAAAGCTACGAGGTATGCACGTCCCTGCAATGGCTGATGAGCTTTTGCTTGCCTTCATACTACGTATGCGGGGCATAACTGTAGGATTGTTGCTTAGCAACAAGACAACTAATTCTGTATGCTTGTATTGCTTTGTCAGAGTATCAGAGTGTATTGTTGTTGGTGTTAGGGATGTCCCGAGCCAATCACGTGATCGGAAATCAGGCCGATTGTGACATTTTATTGTAGTAGTGGAATTGGGTAAAAATGATTGGGTTTTTAATTAAAAAATATGTATTTGTTTTTTTGTGTCATCCTCAAACAGCCTCTCACTTTCCGTCCTGCTGCTTTTCTTGGTCAGCAATGCACTGGAGTTGGCTTGTTAAGTTAACGATGGTTGACAGGCGTTGAAGCTTTGATCTTGGCAGAGAAGTTTGGAAGCGCTACTTTTAAAGGCGCCAAATGCATCAATGGTCATTTAGCTTGTTAAACACTAGCAGTAGTGTGCTGTGGCAACTCATTGTGTGTGTATAAGTGAGCGGCTGTGCTCAGCAGTGAGCAAATTTGAGTGGATTCACTCAATGAAGCATTTAATAATGACAAAAAAATTTCTATACTATTCTTGTTTAAAAATAATTCACATTATGAAGGCGGCATGATGTTACAGTTACTCTGACTTGGGTGCAAAAATATGTGATCGGGACATCCCTAGTTGGTGTTGTTGTTTTGTTGATTGTTAACTCGTTCACTCCCAGCCATTTTCAACGGAGCAAGGCCCTTTGTTCTGGCCGTTTTACTGGATTTTTACTGATTTTGCAAGGCCCACAGAAAATTATGTTCTATTGCTATACAAACATGGAACCCACCAAAAGAAACTCTCTTCTTTCAGCAGAAAAATCTGATACTGTATATCTTTTATATCATATATTTTTCCATTCTTTAGAAATCAGCATTAGAAAATAGCTTATTTTGAGCAATTTTTCAATTTCTGATGAAAAAACAGAGGAATTGAGCTTTTTGTGAAAGGATACATTTCAAACATAACTTTGACTTTAACACAGCTATGTTTCGCTTTTGTGAAACCCCAAACATCTGAATAATGTTTTCGTTCTACAAAATAACAACAAGACAAATAGAACTTTTGATCGCAAAGTAACAATTTATTTACGCATAACTAAACTATTGAACTGTTGAACTATTTGTGCACGTAACAACGGGGAAGGCTCTTGGCTGCTCCCGGTTGAATGAGGTGGCTCCCATTAATCTGATGAGTCCGGATCAAGATCGATCTCACTTTTTTCATCATCTTCATCGTTGGTTTCAACCTTGGACTCAGGAGTAACCCAACGTGAGCTCCGCCGAACGCGTGTGGAACCTGACGCTGTTGTGGCCGTCACCATCTGTCTCATCAGGATAGATTTCTTTTTTTAATCCTTCTTTAACAATGGTTTCGTTTTCTTTTCAAAACACTCCTCCAGTGTCGTTTGCCTTTTTTTCCCAATCGTTCTTAACATTTTTCTCAAATTTTTACGCGTCTTCACAAGATCCCTACAACTTCCGTTTCCTGACTATTTTTCTTCACTTCCTTTCTTGGCCCGAGATGAGTTCTTACAAAATGCGCTACTGCCCTCCAGTCGCCAATTGTATTGCTTTAAAATGAGTTTTGAGCATTGTGCATTACAGTTTAGGTGCAACAGAACCTAGAGATGCCTCTTGTAAAAAAAAAACATATAAGACAAAACGTAAAAAGACATATAAATACGTTTTTGGGACACTGAAACAATTAAAAATAGAAAGTATTTATACATTTTTGGGAGTAATTGAGTTAAATAACTACTGAATCTTATTTGATATACTATATTTTTCGGACTATAAGTTGCAGTTTTTTTTCTCATAGTTTGGCAAGGGATGGGACTTATAGTATACACTGGAGAGACTTATGTGTGAAATTATTAACACAGTATTATCACGTTATTTTCACATTAAACTGCATGGGGGGTTCAAGGCCTGTGTTTCAGCATTGGCGGTCACTTATAAAAACAACTGAGAATGGCTGAACAAAATTGGACACAAACAACATCTAAATAACGCTAAATACTTAGGATGCGTTAACATACCGGGCACATTCTGAGTTCTTGTTTATGAGTCATGTAACATTAGCATACCGTACACATATTCAGCTTGTTGTTCTCTATTCTTTTTTTATTTTAAATTGCCTTTCTAGATGACATGTCGGTTTTTGGTGTTGGATTTTATCAAATAAATTTCCCTCAAAAATGTGACTTATACTTCGGTGCGGGTTATGATTTTTTGTTTTGTTTTTGTTTTTGTCTTTTTTTTCCCTCCTCTTTTATGGCTGGTGCAAGTTATACTTACAGTCCGAAAAATACAGAAGCTACTTTACAAGTAATAACCTTCTATATATGAAGTGTACACTGGTTTACATTTCCAATTTTAGAGCAATTGTTCCCATAAAGTCGATTAGATTTGCAAAAAATCAGACCCAGAGTCAGTGGTACCATCAAAACTTCCCCACTCTTTGTTGATTTATTTTTGTCCTGTTCAGCTACTTAGAAACAAAATGGTAAATATTAATGTCTTTAAAGGATGGAAGTTTTAATATGTCACATGGTAGTTCACTGTAATCCCATTGTGGTTGTTTATATTGTGTTGTTTATTTAGAGAATATATATATATATATTTTTAATTGACTGACTTATAACGAGTTAAGTTCTTCATGCATGTATGTTACTTTGCATACTGATGTATAATATGAAAACAAGTACCACAATTTTCAGACTAGAAGACCCTACTAAGTTTACTGTCCAATGCAGATTATACAGTTTATGGATTTTTATAGGCTAATGAGCTGCATGTCTTTTGGTGTGAATATATTTGTGGCTTATGGTGCAGTGCAGTTTATATGTGAACAAATGTCAAATCTGGTGGATGTGTCATGTAGTCAAAAAGTTTACATCGAGCTGTACTGAATTGAAGTTGAACATAGATGATGTTTGTTTAGTTGTTTAAATATGTTAGTCTCATTCTACTGAACACAATTTGTTTGGATAGAAAATAATTTGAATCAGTGAGGAAACCACCTCAACTCATTTGCTCCCAAAAATGTATAAATACGTTCCATTTTTTAATTGTTTCAGTGTCCCAAAGACGTCTTTTACGTTTTCTTTTTCACAAGAGACATCTCTGGGTTCTGATTCAATTTAGCTCAAAAGCACAATGCTGAAAATCCATTTTAAAGCAATAAAACTGGCCACTGGAGGGCAGTAGCACATTTGGTAAGACCCGCAACCCGATTCAACGGAACGAACGGCCGGCCGCATGGCCGTGGCACCGGCGGAAGATGACCGAATGGATGCCAGGGGGCGGACGACCGAGCAGAACAACCGGGAGGACGCCCGGGATGCCAGGCGCTGGACGGCCGAGCAGAACAACCGGGACCACCAGTGCAGTGACGATGCCGTTGAGTCCATGCTGCCCGCCGAACAGAGCCCGCGCCGCCGTGCTCGGCTGCTCACGTCCCACACACGGAAACGAGCACGGCCAAACCGGTTCCCCCCCAGCAACACAAGTTCCCCAGGCAAACTCTGCCACGAGGCAGTGGTCACCACAAGAGAAAAACTCAAAAAAAATCCATCTTTATGAGACAGGCGGCGATGAAAGAAAAGTTTACCCCGGCTGTCGCGGCCACAACAGTGTCATTTCTCAGTTATGTGTAAATAAATTGTTACTTTACTATCAAAAGCTCTATTTGTCTTGTTGTTTATGTTATTTTGTAAAAGGAAAACATTATTCAGATGTTTGGGGTGTAACTAAAGCAAAAAATAGCTGTGTTAAAGTCAAAGTTATGTTTGAAATGTATGCTTTCACAAAAAGCTCAATTTCTGTTTCTTTCATCAGAAATTGGAAAATTGCTCAAACTAAGCTATTTTCTAATGCTGATTTCTAAAGAATGGAAAAAAATATGAACTAAACTTTTTTTCCTGCTGAAAGAAGAGAGTCTAATCTTTCTTTTGGCGGGTTCCATGTTTATATAGCAATGGAAAATAATTTTCTGTGGGCCTTGCCAAATCAGTCAAAATCTAGCAAAACAGCCAGGGGTTGCACCGGTGAAAATGGCTGGGAGTGAATAAGTTGATTTCAAACACAAGGGGCTCGCTTAATGTCTCACGCAAATGTGGACTGAAGCAATGTTGTGTCACGAAGAGTCTGAAGTACTGTGTCCGTACAGTACCATCATTTATGTGTTTCTCTTATAACTTTAAATCTAAGACTGATTTAAAATGGAATCATCTTCTACAGCAATATGCTTTATTTGTGCCACCGTTTTTATACACAGTTTGCAATACTTCCTGATACAGTCATTCATTTCCTTTACTCATGTGTCATGGATGATTTAGAAATATCACCTCATTGTTATTCATTTTTATTTAACAAAATGACAGAGTATTATGCACATGTGGTCACAAACTCCCTTTTTTTAAGCCACGAGCCTCGGGGAACTGGCAACAGCCAAATTGATTTTTGCCAGATAGGTACAGTTGCTAGGTAACATTGAACATGGGCTCATGTGTTATGGAGCGCTGACACTCAATAAGTGTTTTTTTGATGAAGTGCATTTTCAAAACGCACTGCACCGAATACTACACATATGCTTTGTTTCAATGGTAAAAACACTAAAAGGGCACTAATGTTGTTTTTGTTTTTTTGTGATTCCCCCCCCCCTTTTTTTTTTTCTTTTTACAGACTGGCAGAAAAGAGAAAGGGGATCCACTTAACTCGGCTATTGATAAAATGACCAAGAAGACCAGAGACTTACGTCGGCAGGTCAGTATATTATACATATATGTAAATGTATATTTTTTTCATGTCATTTTCATATTTTTATTTTTTTCCAACAAAAATAAAAATTAAGATTGATAAATTGTTAACATTTAAATATTTTGTTATGTGGAATGTTTTTTTTTTTTTTTTTTTAAATTCTGTACATTGCTTAAAAAATAAAGGGAACACTAATGAAATATTTTAATTAAATACTTGTTGTTTCCATAGTCGAATGTGCTGACAACAAAGTAACACAAAAATTATCAATTGAAATCAAATGTATCAACCCATGAAGGTCAGGAGTTGGAGTTATACTCAAAAGTAAAGTGGAAAAACATACTACAGGCGGATCCAACTTTGATGGAATGGCCTTTTAAACAAGTCTAAATGAGGCTCAGTAGTGTGTGTGTGTCCTCCACATGCCTGTATCACCTCCCTACAACACCTGGGCATGCTCCTGATGTGGCGCCAGGTGTTCTCCTGAGGGATCTCCTCCCATATCTGGACCAGGGCATCACTTAGCTCCTGGACAGTCTGAGGAGCAACCTGGTGGCCTGTAGAAGGTTCCAGGACAGGGCCGTACAAGGTCCTTAAACCCTCAGAAGAATCGGTATCCGCTCCTTTGTTCAAGGAGGAACAGGACCTGCCAGAGCTCTACAGAATGACCTCCAGCAGGCCACTGGTGTGGATGTTTTTGACCAAACAATCAAAAACGGCCTCCATGAAGATGGCTTGAGGGACCGACGTCCTGTAGAGAGCCCCGTGCATTTGCTATTGACCACCATGATTTGCCACTACACCACTGGCTCTATGCTCTTCACCGATGAAAGCAGGTTAAACTTGAGCACATGCGACAGACGTGAAAGCCTCCAGAGATGCAGTGGAGTGCTGAATGCTGCCTCCAACATCATTCAGCATGACCGGTGTGGTGGTGGGTCAGTCATGGCCAGCAGAGACATATCCCTGGAAGGACACACAGACCTCTGCAAGTTAGATAATGGAACTCTGACTGCTATTGTAGTGGAGCAAATAAGTCTTTAGTCAACCACTAATTGTGCAAGTTCTCCTCCTTGAAAATATTAGAGACCTGTAATTGTCAATATGGGTAAACCTCAACCATGAGAGACAGAATGTGGATTAAAAAAACCCAAGGAAAACACATTGTTTGATTTTTAAAGAATTTATTTGCAAATCTTGGTGGAAAATGAGTATTTGGTCAATACCAGAAGTTCATCTCAATACTTTCTTATGTGCCCTTTGTTGGCAATAACGGAGGCCAAACATTTTCTATAACTCTTCACAAGCTTTTCACACACTTTTGGTGGTATTTTGGCCCAATCCTCCATGCAGATCGCCTCTAGAGCAGTGATGTTTTGGGGCTGTCGTTGGACAACACAGACTTTCAACTCGCTCCACAGATTTTCTATGGGGTTGAGAACTGGAGACTGGCTAGGCCACTCCAGGACCTTGAAATGCTTCTTACGAAGCCACTCCTTTGTTGCCCTGGCTGTGTGTTTGGGATCATTGTCATGCTGAAAGACCCAGTCACGTCTCATCTTCAATGCGCTTGCTGATGGAAAGAGATTTTCATTCAAGACTGGCCTGGACGTGTACTTTCTTCAGCAGGGGGACACGTCTGGCAGTGCAGGATTTGGGTCCCTGGTGGCGCATTGTGTTACTGATAGTAGCCTTTGTTACTGTGGTCCCAGCTCTCTGTAGGTCATTCACTAGGTCCCCCCGTGTGGTTCTGGGATTTTTGCTCACCGTTCTTGTTTTCATTTTGACGCCACGGGGTGAGATCTTGCATGGAGCCCCAGATCGAGGGAGATTATCAGTGGTCTTGTATGTCTTCCATTTTCTAATAACTGTTCCCACAGTTGATTTCTTTGCACCAAACATTTTACCTATTGCAAATTCAGTCTTCCCAGCCTGGTGCAGGTCTACAATTTTGTCTCTGGTGTCCTTCGACAGCTCTTTGGTCTTGGCCATAGTGGAGTTTGGAGTGTGACTGACTGAAGTTGTGGACAGGTGTCTTTTATACCGATAATGAGTTAAAACAGGTGCCATTAATACAGGTAATGAGTGGAGCTTCCTTAGACATCGTTAGAAGAAGTTAGATCTCTTTGACAGCCACAAATCTTGCTTGTTTGTAGTTGACCAAATACTTATTTTCCACTCTAATTTGAAAATTAACTCTTTAAAAATCAAGCAATATGTTTGAGGTTTACCAATGTTGACAATTACAGGCCTCTCTCATATTTTCAAGTAGGAGAACTTGCACAATTGGTGGTTGACTAAATACTTATTTGCCCCACTGTAGGTATCAGAATGAAATAATTGGACTCATTTTCATAAGCTACGCTTGTACAGTGGGACCTGGGTTCCTCTTAGTCCATGACAATGCCCAACCTCATGTGGCTGGAGTATGCAAGCAGTTCCTGAAAGAACAAGGAATGGATAACATTGACTGGCCCCCACGTTCGCCTGACCTAAACCCAATAGAGCACCTCAGGGACATTATGTTTAGATCCATCTGGTGCCGCCATGTTGCTCCGCAGACTGTCCAGGAGCTCAGTGATGCCCTGGTCCAGATCTGATAAGAGATCCCCCAGGACACCTTCCATCGTCTCATTAGGAGCATGCCCAGGCATTGTAGGGAGGTCATACAGGCACGCGTAGGCCACACACACTACTCAGCCTCATTATGACTTATGACTTTAAAGTTTTTGTTTTTCCACTTTTAATTCTCAGTATAACTCCAAATCCAGACCTCCGTAGGTTGATTTTCATAGACATTTTGTCTGATTTTGTTGTAAGCACTTTCAACTATGGAAAGAATGAAGTATTTAATAAAAATATTTCATTCATTCAGATCTCCAATGTTGTGCTTTAGTGTTCCCTTTATTTTTTGAGCTGTGTATATCACAAAAAGAAAGAATCCTGGTAAAGGACGTTGTTGAGTCATTCACTTTGAACATTGCCAAGTGCATATATTTTATATTTCCATTGCAAAAACATACATAAATGAATCAACGTATTTGAGTCTTTTAAAGTATGTGCTTTCAGGGCATGTTCAAACATGTTGATGAATCGCCGTGTTTGTAACATAATTCAGCAAAGTATGCAAAGTGTTGCTTTACTTTTGATTTATGAAAACTCGAGTGCAACTCTGGGACTTCACTATATTTACTCATTGACTGTCATTGACGGTGACAGATTAACCAGATTTGCTTTAACTAGTTTATTTTATATTAACCACACAGTAACTTTGACATATTACCACATAAGACACTGAAATTAAGGAAACACATCAACAACCTTCCTTTTGTTTAAAGGGCTTTAATTTTTTTCCCATAATTAACCTGACACGAGATGTGTTGTCACAGATTACTTGAAAAAGTAATTTAATTACTGATTACACTTAAAAAAACTAATCTATTTACTTTACTGATCACTTCATTATCAAAGTAACTGAGTTACTTCAAAAGTAATTTATGTTACTTTTTACCAATTTTTCTCCATTTGCCGCCTGTCATCGCATGTAATTGACTTTCCGCTAATTGAATTTAAAGGGTCAGAATTTTGCATATAAGGCTTAATCTTCAAGTTAGCGGAGCTTTAATTAGTCGATGGAATTGATTTCAGCCATCAATGACTTGCGCTAGCTTCGCCACTCCGGAGCCCTGAAACTAACAACTGACAAACTGCGTAGAATTTGTTAAAATGATCTCCACTGACTAATTAAACCCCGCTAACTCGAAGATTAAGCCTATTGTCAAAAATTTTGAATTTCGGGTTAGGGTTAAGGGGTTAGGGTTAACAGCATATCAATGCCAATGTAAAACAATGCAAATTAACAGCACAATAATCAACAACACACAAATGAATTGCACATTGCAATAAACACAAAGGCGGGCGCGGATGCGGGCGCACAACCCAGAAGTCCGCAGTACACACAAGCTGTCAATTTGGCCACAAAACACGCCGGCAACTAAGAACTTTACCCTCAATCGGACATACAACACATTCCAAAGATACTAAACCAGTGGTTCTTAACCTGGGTTTGGTGAATAGGTCTCAGGGGTTCGGCAAAGGTAAAGAAATTCAGAGCCCTATTTTCGTACGCTGATTAAATCTAGCCTAAGTGGCTTTTTAGGCCAGGTTTTGGACTGGCTTGCTCCCAATTTACAGGCTTAATCCACTTATTTTAAATGCTAGTCCTCGATTTGATCGGAGGACGAACTGGTTTGCTCAGTGGAAGGTTTATTTACTCTTGGTATGAGGGAATACAACAGAACAAGGGCAGCATGGTTTCAAATGTTGATTTGTTTATAAAAAAAATTGCCAAACGATTAGCTTGCTAGGTTAGGTATATCGACTTTAAATTTGAAAAAAAATTGCTTAATTATCTAATTCCCAAGGGTTCGGTGAATTCACATATGAAACTTGTGGGGTTTGGTACTTTTAGCAAGGTTAAGAACCACTGTACTAACCACTTCACCTCACGGCATAAATGTGCAACACGAATATGATGTAAACAATGCTTGCCAACTTGGAGGGATTACTACCCGTCGTTGCGACGGCAAAACTACAAAATGGCCACGCATGCAAGGGGTCAAACCTATCGCTGGAACCCTCCAGAATGAAGGAAAAATACTGATGTTATGTCATGTACGTATATACATCAACATTCCCTCGCACATCGCAACAGGTGGCTGGCTGCACTCGGCTCAAATGTGCACCCACGCTGGCAGACTGGCACACACCTTTCTTAGTCTCAAAACACAAACGCATTTGACTCGAGACCAAAACAATAAGTGACTGTGAGCGTTTACCATGGAAAGGAACACGTAGTGGCACCTTTTCAGCATTTTCTATTCAAAATGTGCTTCGTGCATGACTACAATTTTCGTCATTCTTCATACATTATGAGACAATAACAAAATAGTAACGCACAGACACGTAGGAAACTAATCAGATTACTGTCTTGGAAAATTGAACGCGTTACATTACTCATTACGGAAAGAAAGTAATCTGATTACAGTAATGCGCGTTACTGAGAGCACTGATCGCTAAGCAAGCTAAACATAACAATAGTGATTCACTACCGCCTCTTGAGAAATTAAGTATTACTGGCACCAAAATGACTAGCATTAGCTTGTACCTAGACTTAATGCAAATGTTTTCATTGCAACATTATTATTTTGATTTGATGATTATACAGTGCATTGCAGTTATGTCTAGTTCCTAGGTAAAATACGTTATTTTCCTGGGATTGAGAAGAAAAACACGTCATCCATGTGCAAAATGTTTCCTTACTTTTGATTTATGAAACAACCAAGAAACATTTATGATAATGAATCAGGAAAGTAAAGACAAAGGTGAAAATGACACACAAAAAAGGATGGCAAGATGAGCCATTCTTTCCCATTGTGAACTCCTCCTCAAGAGGAAAGAAAATTAAACTCATTTCGCACTTTATCATTGTATGAATGCGATTCAAAAATGTTTCTTTGAGAAAAGGTCGTCCCATATGTCAACTGAAAAAATTTCCCGCTTCACTCACATTTACAATTTGATCCTGAACCAAACTTTTTGTGTCAGGCTACATTCTCTCTACTTGCACAGAAGAGTTGCGACCTTGTCCTCTGCAACTTTTGAAGACCAGGAAATTATTCCAGATGGGAAACTATAACTCCCTTCCTCCCAGGGGGGCATTTGATGAGGCTGTCTGACGAGCTGGCAGGCGGTACTCATTTTAAAGAGGATGTTCTATTGACTCCAGAGTTGGCTTGACAGAATGGGTGCAAAGCACGCATATAGGCATTACAAAGAGCTTTGATAGTGTAATACACCACATCAGGTGTCATATTGCCTCATCGAATTACAGGGCCTTCCATTGGGGAGGAGCACACCTGCTGTATGGGCATTTCAAATGTATCTGCTTTTTTGTTAAAAGGCGGAATCAATTAATGAGTAGACAAGCACAAATGACAGTCTGTATTTAGAAATTGAAAGCACCTTGGGGCAAGCACACCTTATGACACCACAGGCAATGTGTGGCATTGTTTTATCTGGTGTTCTGTGTTGAATACAAAAGGATACTAAGCGTTTTATTACCCACTGCACACACTGCATGTCAACCTTGTACTCCCACATGTCCTCCGATTGAATTAGAGCATAATACATTTCAAACATGGCAGACATGTGTAGTAATGGTCAACAGAATTTGCCTTCTATCTGTCCTAGTGTAAACTTGGATCGGCTCACCACCCCCCCTAAGTAGAACGAGCATTATATCAAATGGATGGACATGGACTGCAAATTTATAAAGTCTTAATAAGATTATGTTTGCTTTAATCTAATCAAATATTTTTTCCCAACCTGTTTTATTTGTTAAGGACTATTTAACAGATTAATGTAGTGCTGCAACGATTAATCGATAAACCTGAGTATTCGATTATATTAAAAAAAAAAAAAAATCAAATTAAATTTTGTTGCTTTGAGTATTCGTTTAATTAAAGTGTCGTTATAATGGTTTATTTCGAAAGTGTTTGCATTTAATTCTATTGATTTGGGTGGATACGCGACCCGCTAGTCTACCTCATTTCACATGGCTGAATCCATCTGCTCCCTGTTAAGACCAACATAAGCTAAGTTTTTGTTTGAGCTGATGGTTTTTTTGAATGCATGTGTAATTTAGTTTAAAGGTATATTTAGCCATTTTTTGCGGGAATATGTGTCTGAGCCATTTGTTAAGAGCATTGTAAAAAAGTGTTAGCATTTAACAAGAATATTTCTGACAAACAAGGCTTTTTTTCTAAGATGAAATATACTAATTCATTGCTGAAAATAAGTCTTTTAAGGTTATTTTCAGCGAGCTATGTTTCTTATTTCAAGAAATCTACACTATCGTTCAAAAGTTTGGCGTCTTAGCGACCTCACTTTTGAACCGTAGTATAAGTGAGTAGACTTCACTTGAAGCAGTGGCAGATAATTTCACTTATTTCTCGTAGATTTACACTGAAAACAAGGGAATTTAACTTGTTTAAAGGAGGTTTTCTTTTCCAATGTAAAAACTAGGGGTTTGACAAAATTTTGAAATGGTGATATATTGTGATACCTTGTATGCCAAAAGGTTATCAATATGCTCCTGCCAAGAATCGATATATAGTTGTAAAATATAAAAAAAATCTTTCACCATAACAGTGTCTCGTGTAACTCTAAGGCTGCCATTGACGGTGCTCGACGCCCAATCCATTTAGACTGGGAACGTTCGTTCATTCGAACTAGGGCTGCAGCTATCGATTATTTTAGTAGACGATTAATCGATGAACTATTTATTTCTGAAGGGAAAAGGTACCATTCTTGCACACACCATATAATCGTTTGCATTAGTATAACACATTCATTTAACTATAGTTTAGGCAGACTCCACTCAGTGGCCTTGAACACAGTAAAGTGAATCACCTTATCGGCGCTCATGAGGGGGAAAAGGAAAAATGGTACCGTTTCTCGTAGGCACCGTCTAACTGTTTGCATTACTTGAACACGTAATATAATCAATCAGGGAATAGTATCATTTCTCATATTCACTGTAGGACTGCACAACTCTAACACACCTAATGTAAAATAAATAGCACACCATAGTTTAAAGAAACAGAATAGATACACAACCCCATCTTATCAAGCCCAAACCGTGTGCGCCACGAGCAAGATTGACGCACCAAACTTTGGCAATCAGTCCTACCGACAAACAAAGAAGGACAAAGACCAGCACGCTTTGTCCTAAAACAAGTAGTGCCAGCCCGGATAATAAAGTTGATAGCAGGCGCTTGTGACCTCAAGACCAGTCGGTCGCTGTGGCAACCACATCCCATCCATGCACGAACCTTAACAGCCCGAAACCGGCCAGAGAGGGATGATCCCAAAGCAACGCCTGGACACACCTCCGGCCGGCCCACGGACTTAAAAAACACTGGACACTGAGATAAGACACATTTTGCTGCTCGGAAACATGTAGCCTTGTTTTGGATCCAGAATTGTCCCTCCGCCGTCTGTTTTTGCCTTGTTTTTGACCATTGTCGACGAATAAATTGTCAACCTGCTTTCGGTGAGTCTTTTTCAAACTTTTGGAACATGGAGTCAGTACAAAGGGTTAATATCAGAGATGAACGCGCGAAGTTCCGCCTTCCCGGTTGACGCGCGGAGGCAGCATCGGCAGAGCGGCACTTTGTTCAGCTGTCGCTGTTTCCATGTGGCTTGTCTGGGGAGGTAAATTTCAACATCTCGAATAAACGAGTAATTGGATAAGGGACATAAAAAATTAAAATACCCTGAGCTGAGCTTCACACGGTATATATATATATATATATGAAAAGAGGATCTATGTACAACAAAATAACACTTGGCTAACTTACAAAGCAAAAGTCCGCTAGCTTAAGTGCTATAAAACGCTAACACTTTTTTTACAATGCTCTTAACAAATGGCTCAGACACATATTCCTGCAAAAGATGGCTAAATATACCTTTACACTAAATTACAAATGCATTAAAAAAAAACATCAGCTCAAACAAAAACTTAGCTTATGTTGGTCTTAACAAGGAGCAGATGGATTCAGCCATGTGACATGACGTAGACTAAAGGGCCGTGTATCCACCCAAATCAATGAAAATAAATGCAAACACTTTCAAAACAAACCATTACAACACCACTTTAATTAAACAAATACTCAAAGCAGTAAAATTTAATTTGATTTTTTTTTTCTAATTGAATATTCAAGTTAATTGATTAATCGTTGCAGCACCAATTCGACACCAGAGCATTCGCAGTCATTTTATCTGATTTTTCGGGGCATTTACAGGTCACTTGCTGTTCACTTACAGGTCATTTCCTGTTGAGTTTGAGTCACTACCTAATCATTTGGGTGATTCCCAGGTCACTTCCTCTTCTGTAACTCAAAATAAACAGGAAGTGACCCATTAAATACCCCCAAATCAATAGGAAGTAACTGAAAATCAACAGGTAAATGACCTTAAATGGCCCAAAATTACTACATTGCCTGGCATTGGCTGCCAATGATGGCCATAGACCAGGGGTGTCCAAACTTTTTGCAAAGGGGGCCAGATTTGGTGTGGCAAAAATGTGGGGGGCCGACCTTGGCTGACGGCCTTAATGTAGAACAATATATTTAAGCAACTTTTAGCATGCCATTCTGTGTGTCACATTTGCTTTATTATTATTTTTTAATTAATGATTTCAACAATCTCGCAACTAGCCTTTGTGGCGTTCTCATTCGACTCTCGGGATCTTGCGAAATACTGCTGCAGTGAAATTAAACTAGCTTCAAGTTGCTTCAATTTCTTGCTGCGTATCCTCCTTGTAATCTTGTCATACATGTCAGCGTGTCTTGTTTGGTAAAATCGCCTCCCATTGAACTCTTTCACACTACAAAACCCAGCAGAGGCCGACTCGGCCTTTCTCAAGACAAATACTCCTAATATTCCCAAGCAATGGCCGATTTGGCCTCTCCTCCGGAAAACCGAGAGGTGGCCAAAATGACCCAAGTGCTTTTGAATTAGCAAGTCGTTGTCCGTCAGACAGCAACCATTCATGTGTAAATGCAACCACTAGACATAAATTGAGGTAGTATGTGGCTCAAACGGAAGGGAACACACCACAGTTGCATTTTTCATGTGATTGTTTGTGTCAGTTCAAGTGAAGTTACATTTATTTATAGAGTTTTACACTTTTTACACATTTTTTAACTCACTTCTCCTATACTCCAAGCACAAAAAACAGAAAAAAATGGCCCAAATGTGTACATTGATTTGAAAAAAAAAGTGCTTTAGAACTGCAATTTAAATGTAAAGCAGGAGTTGTGTCTATAGTTTAGAAGGACTGAATCAGGGGCATGGGTCATGGATTTAAAATACACATTTGGGCCATTTTTTTCTGTTTTTGTGTGTGGAGTATAGGAGAATTGACTTAAATGGTTATTTTAAAAAAAAAAGGGTAAAACTCTATAAGTAAATATTGCTTGACTTGAACTTTCACAAACTATCACATGAATAGTTAGACCGTGGTGTGTTCCCATCCGTTTGGGCAGCATACAAACACAGTCTGGTTATTAAGTGTGTGTGCGGGCCAGACGTTATTGATCTTATAACAGAGGCTGGGGGCCGGATGAAATTTGACCACGGGCCGCATTTGGCCCCCGGGCCGCACTTTGGACATGCCTGCCATAGACGTTCAATCCGTTCCTTACATCTCTTTTCTTTTTCTTTATTTGGCCCTAATATGCACTACATTACCACAACAATAATCGTCCTTCTGTTAACGGACCCTCGTCCATTGACGACTTAAGTTTTTCTAAATACCTCAAAATACTCATCTGAAATTACTACCAGTGTAATCAGCAACGAACAAATGCTATGCTAAGATGCGATGCCTCGGGTAAAACACGCCAAAAAGAACCTAAACTCCATGTCAATATTAAGGTATTTTTCACAATTTTAAACCAGAATTACTTTCATTGACTTGACATACCTTTCTGTGGATTTTTCTCCCATCTCCGCGCCAACATAGTCAGACTTACGCCTGCAGGAGAACCGATGTGACTTTCAAAATAAAGCATGTAAAGGAATAATTTTTATTTGATGTGCTCATTCAGATGACTTCTGGCAAACGCAAGTGTGTAAATAAGGAGCTATAGATATTCATTTAGCGCTATTGTTAAATTATACAAATTAGAAATAATCTTAAAAAAAAAAAAAAAAAAAAACATTTTATTTGCAAGGCGTGGCGGCTTTTATTTTGTTGTGGCGGTGCACCACAATCTTTAATTTATTGGGGAAACCCTGTTCATTCATTACTATTCATCCTTCACACAGCCGGAAACAGAAATCCATCTGCAGGTGACCGGTAGATCAGGGTTTTACAACACTGTCCTCATGGGAAATGCAGTCTTCCTGAAGGCAAAACACTACTACCGGTACTTTAGTCCACCTGTGTTGCTAACATAGACCGAAACTGAAAATTTACCTACTGTTGCTTTAAGTTGAATCCTTTTCAACATACTTTCTATTGAATAAGCTAAAAAGCCCTGTATTTAATGTTTTTGCAGAAACAAAACAATCACTTTGAATTTGATGCCTGCAACATGTTCCCAAAAACCTCAGACAACTTTAACAAAGGACAATTGAGGAATGCAGACAGAAAAAAAAAAAAAAAAAAAATGCATTTTTGAAATATTACACAAAAGAACTCAGTTACCAAACGGTTGTTAAAATGATAATTAATGCAACAAAGATGGTTTTATTATATTATTTAATCTTCCGTTACTGATATTATTTGTCTCATTGAGACAAAAGACTTCTTGACAGTGACTGATTAGAGCATTTCTGCAGGTTCCAGTTAAGTCAAGATGTAAAATAAATATGAAATTATTAATCAACACAGCGGTAAAAACAATCAATATAATTTGCAATTACTCCCTATTATTTCCATCTCACATTGATGTTTTATCTCCGTATGCACTAAAGCATGAATGATTGCATCTACAGCAAACACTTGAAGTCTACATGATAGAAGTATTATATTTCTTCACCCAAATACTGAAATTTGATGTGCTGGAATATTTTAAGCTGTCAAGCCATGTGAGAGATTTGCAGTCAGGAAGAGTTGATGACTTAGCCCTGACTTATTTTGGCTGTGTACGAAAATGTATGTATATGTACTAATATAAGTTATTTTTTTAATCCCAAACTTTTAGTTTGCTTTCCAAACTGCAGCTGTAATCATAAATATAAGTGCAATAGAGGGCACATTAGTTCGAGCAGGGTGAAACAAGAGTAAAAGATGCCTGCGGTCACAGATATAGACAAGGATGCATGGAATAGATTGAGCTTTCAAACATTATTGCTACTTTAATTGGTATGTTTTTAATAACAAAGTGAATAAGTTGTTTGAAATGAGCCATGTGTTTTACCCCTTATCATTCAGTGTGTAATGAATGCATCTGTCAAGTCATCTCTGTGGGCCCTGCTTTGACTGATGGCTAATTCTGGGATTCCCAAAGGCACAGCAGCCTCACATGTTGTCTGGCTCCCTTTTTCTTGCTTCCTCAATGTGATTTTGAAATCATTTCCATTTTTGCCATTAGTTTGTTGATTGGTACATCTGTTCCTAATTGTTATGGGCTATGGTGTTAAGGCAGAACAGCTGTGACAATTTCAAGATTTAGGGGGAAAAAACTGTTTCTTTTTCATCTGTGGAAATTCTTGAGGTTGAATGTGAGTTTTACAGGACCGCATATTGGTTTTTCAATGATGAATGTTTTAGTAAAGATTGAAGGATCCACTAAAAAAACACACCTCCTTAAAACTAGTTAAATCACCTTGTTTTTATGTGTAAATCCGTTAGAAATAAGTGACATTTATTTGCCAGTGCTTCAAGTAAGTTTAACTCAATTAGATTTCTTGAAATAAGAAAAATAGCTAGCTGAAAATAAGCTAAACAGACATATTTTAAGCAATACATTAGTATTGTGGTACTTCGACACTAGATCTTTTGGTCAGCCGACGTAAAACTTGACTTGCCATTTGTTTCTACATCCGACAACATGCTCGAAATACGACGGTTTATGAAAACGCTGCAGTTTCTTTGTTTTGCCGGAAGACGGACGCATGGCGGATTTTCTTGTGAGAGAAAACACGGGTTCCAAGGTTAGTGCAGGTGGTGAAAAAGGATAAAGGTGATGCTTACCATTGAAATGAAGATGGAAATGATAGAAAAATATGAGCGTGGTGTGTGCATCCGTGAAATGGCTTGAAAATACGGCCGTAGAATGTCTACGATCTTTACGGTCCTCTTCCGGCCTCCATTCGCCTGTCTTTATAACTTAAAGTGACAATTATTATTGTGGTAACATTGCCAAAGAAATTGCCAGCTTTCAGGTTTGTGATCATTTATTCCATCAACTTGTGCAACACAACACGCCTACTCTCTGCCGCAGTTGACGCCAGCAACAAAACCTTAAAAGCGAAAGTAAAATTGCAACCGCACTCCCTATCTCACTGTCATGTCAGCCACGTGGTGCGTTCAGGTACAGCACACAAAAAGCGTTAGCCACTTTAGAACCCGATTCGTTACATTATTACAGGAATTATTAGTATTATAATATTATTCTGATTTTTATTTATGATTTATTTGCTTTGCTATGTGGAATTGCCATTTGTAATAATACCAGCAGTATTTATTAAGTATTTAGTGTAGGTTTTCGGGCTCTGGAACAAATTAATGGAATTATAATGTATTCTTATGGGAAAATCTTGCTCGACATACGACCATTTCAATTTGCAAAAAAGGTCATGGAACGAATTTACTTCGTATGTAGAGACATTGTTTGTCCGAAATGTTCTTAATTTAAGAATAGACATTGTTCTAAACATTATTCGAAAGCATTTTTTTTCTTGATTTAGGTGAAAAAAATACCCCAAACTTTTGAACGGTAGTGTAGATTTCTTGAAATAAGAAACATAACTAGCTGAAAATAACCTTAAAAGACTTATTTTCAGCAATAAATTAGTATGTTTAATCTTAGAAAAAAACCTTGTTCGTCAGAAATATTCTTAATTCAAGAATTGATATTGTTTAAAATATTATTTGAAAGAACATTTTTCCCAAAAAAATGTCAACTTTTAGATGTATGGGCATTTTTTTACGACAAATAGCAACATTTACTTAATGTAAGTGGAATAATCTGACACATTAATCTGTTAACTAGTCTTTAACACTCAAAACAAGATTGAGAAAATTAATTGACTAGATTTAAGAAAAATAATCTAATTAAGACATTATATATTTGCAGGGTACAGTGTATCACAAAAGTGAGTACACCCCTCACATTTCTGCAGATATTTAAGTATATATTTTCATGAGACAACACTGACAAAATGACACTTTGAAACAATGAAAAGTAGTCTGTGTGCAGCTTATATAATAGAGTTAATTTATTTTCCTCTCAAAATAACTCAACATGTAGCCATTAATATCGAAACCCCTGGCAACAAAAGTGAGTACACCCCTTTGAAAAAACATACATCCCTAAATGTCCTAATTGAGTACTGCTTGTCATTTTCCCTCCAAAATGTCATGTGACTCGTTACAGAAGTGCTGTCAGCATTGCTGGAGACATTGAAGAGGTGACGGTCAGCCTATTAGTGCTCAGACCATATGCCGCACTCTACATCACATTGGTGTGCATAGCTGTCACCCCAGGTGGAAGCCTCTTCTGAAGACGGTACACAAGAAAGCCTGCCCGTCTCATCAGACCATAGGACATGGTTCCAGTAATCCATGTGGTTTGTTGACATGTCTTCAGCAAACTGTTTGCGGGCTTTCTTATGTACCGTTTTCAGAAGAGGAAGAAGACATTTTGGAGGGAAAATGACAAGCAGTACTCAATTTGTACATTTAGAGATGTACATAGTTTCTAAGGAGTGTACTCACTTTTGTTGCCAGGGGTTTAGATATTAATGGCTATATTTTCAGTCATTTTGAGGAGAAAATGAATTAACTCTATTATATAAACTGCACACAGACTATTTTACATTGTGTCAAAGTGTCATTTTGTCAGTGTTGTCCCATGAAAAGATATACTTAAACACTAGTATATGCAGAAATGCGAGGGGTATACTCACTTTTGTGATACACTGTATATTAGTTGTCTTAAAATACAGTATTTGTGACAATTTAGCAAATTTCTCCATAGAATGATAACACATATTATTCTCAATTTTCTTTTTTCTTATTTTATTTATTTATCTTTAAGCACCTCTCTCCTCTGTTATGGGGCGAATACTGCATAGGTATTAAGTATGTCCTTGACTTAAAATAATTATGGCATGAAGCAGTGTTTTTCAATTATTTTCTCTACCTTCGAGAAAGAGCGAAATAGTTTTTGCACCCCACTCCTGGCCACAACTGTGAATTGTACGATTTATCTATTAAATTGTCGTACATGTAGTTGTGCAGGCGGTGCATTACACTAACCGCCATTTGATGATTGTTTTGTAAAGTATCCCAATTTTCTTCAGGGACAATAGACTTTCACATTGCTGCAGTACATTCTTTAAATGTTTTCTATATGCCTTCAATTGTTGTGTAAAGTGATCAGACGCAAAATACTAAGGTAGCACAGCCTATGTTTGTCTTCAGACTGTTGATGATCAATTACTCAGCCTTAGTACTTTTCTCTCTTCTCCCTGTACTTGCTGATAGATGTGAGAGTTATTACTTGATTTTTGATTTGCTCAGGCTGTTTCCTCTCAACCGTGACTCCAGCCTTTCATGCTGTGATTGCTTTTGACATTTTAATAAGAACTGTTCCTGTCCTGACCCCAAGGTATCTGACACGATGTGTTCTGAATCACAAGAACAGCAGACAAACCAAGAGTGCAACTGTAAACAGTCAGACATCCTGATATCAGTGTTCCCTTACAAAGCCTTGCTAAGATTTGTGGTTTTGACTCTTCTTCAAAAGGAATGAATGAAAGGATAAGACAGTTTGTTAAACACTATCTTTACAAAAGTATGATGTTTTAAAATGCATACTGTTTTTGCTTATAATGATAAATCTTTCTATTTAAAACCATGCTTTGTAATTTGAATAAAATTTAATATTTTTCTGCTATTATTGAAATCAGTGTTTTCAAGTATCTATTGATTAAATGATGAATTTCCAGCTATCCTTTTTGCTGTCTTATCAAAAGTTAGGCATGTATGTTTATAATATTAAAAGACCATGTTACAAAACTAACATGATGCTGATTTAGAGGAATAGTCTTGTGATCACTGCCTATCGATCAAGTTAAAGGTACAGCCTTTTTTTTTTTTTTCTTTTTTTTTTCTTCTTGTACCTGGGCAAATCAATGACTCAAAAAGGTCACTGAATCAATAAATTATTTCAAAATATAACCAGATTTTTTTTTCTTCGTTTTATTACAATTAGTTTAATTTCAGAAAAGACATAGTTTTCAAAAATGTTCACCTAATCCTCATACTTTTGCAGTGGCCTTCAAAAATATTCTTAACAATTTGATGCCCTTCCATTTAAGTACCCAACATTGTATTACCATTGTTTTTGTTGTTGTTTTTTTTAGAATTAAAATCTCTTTTGATAACCCGATACTTTCCATTTCTTTATTTTAATTCGTGAAAATTATACCGTATTGGCCCGAATATAAGACGGCTCTGATTATAAGATGACCCCCTCTTTTTCAAGGCTCAAGTTTGAAAAAAGACTTTTTAAACACCAAATTAATTTTTATACAGAAAATAATTACAGTACATCCGAAACAAATGATTATAACAATATATTTGAGAGAAAAAGCATGTTATTTTGCCTCATTCAAATCTTGATATCTGAATATTTAAATATGTACACTAAAGTGCAATCACATTCGTAAATGAATGGCTTCTGGTTTTTGAAATGTAAATAAACCAATCTATTGTGCTAAAACAACAAAATTGCAATAACTGCATTAACCATCAAAGTGAAGTCTAACTGTAACTGCAGTCTTGAAACAAATCTGAATAAGGAAAAACATTGCAAAAAAATAATGCAAACTGGATAAACTTGAGAGTAGCTGAGCTCTATCATGACAGATCATCGCTTCAAGGATATCTGGCGCCATCTAGCGTTGTGAATGGGTATAACGTCTAGACCGCGAATGTAAAATGACCCCCTCGTTTTCAGTCTTATTTCAATGCAAAAAAACAAAACTTATATTCGGGCCAATACTGTATTCATGTTGTATCACAACAGTTCATGAGAAGGAAAAAAATAACTATTGAAAACCATAGAATAGAATAGAAAATAGAATATACTAGAATAGGGTTTTATTATTGTGACAATCACAATGAAATTTAAAAAAAATGCCTTACAGTCAGTGCATGAAAAGAAACATACCGCCCAACACAGTCTGCTAGCTAGATAGCAAAAAGGATGCATATGCCTATACTTGCTAGGTAGTCAGTTAGTATCCTACTAACTGCCAGCTGATTTCACAATTGACCTAACAGGCAAGACTTACAGGTGATGGCAAATCTTGCTCCTAAAATTATTTGATAATTTAAAGTATCAAGGGTTACTGCTATTGTTGGCAAATCAGTTCTAGTACTCACATTCTTGCAGTCCTAATTATGTTGTAAATGAAATATATATAAGATATATGTTTTTATTTATTTTATTGTTTTTATTTTGTTTTGTTTCTTTTAGATATCACTGAACATGCTCTGAACAATGGCTGGGCAATTTTGAGATGGAGTTTGTAGAACTTTTTTTTTTTTTTTTTTAAGTCGATCTAAGTGAACAGCCGTTACATTTTTAATCGAAAGTAACATGATGCTGTTGGAAACTTACATGTATGGAAGATTTTTATACAGTCTCTCAAAGAAGAGTCCAATTGGTTTGCAAGTAGTTTATTACACTCCAATTGACGTAAACTGTAACACTAAGCACACATACCGAATAAAATTGCACATATTATACATTAAAAATACAAAATATGTCTATTCATTTGTTTTTAATGGAAAATGCCATTCAATCATCAACAAAAAATGACATCATGTCTCCTCCAATAACAATGAATGTTCACACTCAAATGCCTTCAAAACATTGATAGACAAGAACTTTACATTATATTTTTGTTTTAAAAAAGAACCTTATTTGTGAGCCAGTTTATTTTTTATTTTATTTTATTTTTTTAACATTCTTGCATTGTTGAATAGTTTATTATTTTAACTATCCATAACTATTTCATTTATTGTACTTATTTTTGTATTTTAGGTCTACTGTTTAAAATAATGACCTTGAGAAGTGTTGTTTGCAAAAAGCAAACAAATCACTTTTGCTATGTTTTTGTTTTTGTTTATAAAAAAAAAAATAAAAATGTGAAAAAAAAAATTAGATTTGGCAATATGAGAAAACAAATAAATAGATAAAATACGGTTCTTGGCCAGACCACCCACCCCTACGCTGAAAATTTAATTACTATAAACTATACAGTAGATAGAATAAATGTGTCTGAAATGATGAATTTGTCAATTAATTTAGTCTTCAAATTTACTCCACATTGAGACTGTTCTATCATTCACATTTACTGCTGTGATCACATTGGCAAGCTGATATCAGCAAAACCTGGTGAATAGTGTGCATTTTCCACCCAGAATCCCAGAATAATAATGCCACACCTTTGCCTTCTACAAACATGGTGTAGAGATGGTGCAGCAAATTTGAGATTTATATCTGCTCACATTCTGCATCTCGACCGCCAGATGACTGGATAGCAATGATGCACAACCGCACTGATGCACTGAAACGTATGCAACATTCACCATACCAATGAGCCAAAGAATATAAACCATGTTGTTCTGTACCTGGCATTGCGGCTCTTTAAATCACTGATCCAGGATTGTACCGTTCTTGATAAAGTGGTGCTTCGATAGTACATTACGTTGGCTTCAGGTTGTTTACGGCTTTAGCAGCCGTGTCATGTCCTCTAGGCTTAAGCTTAATCTTCACCTTTAAGTTTCTTATTCCACCCCCTTTTGAGCAAAAAAAAATAGTTTTATTAATTTTCATCTTGATATTCAAATCTTGTTTTAATTAGTTGGTTAGTTTATTTTTCAATTGGGCTGTTCATCAACCTACCCTTTTAAATTTCTCAATTAAATGTGTTCCCGCAATCTTTGTTATGACGTGTCGTGCAAATGTTCTAGCTTCCAAAAGAAAAAATAGAAAAGAAAAGAAGCTGCTCTTTCGAGGATCATTAAGACAGACAACCTTAGAGAATTTGTTTTCATTTTCCAGTTAAGATTATTGATTATTTTAAATGTGCATCTTCTTGAATACGAAGTAAATGAAAGTGACATTATATTAACATGCAAATTCAATGCTAAATAAAATTTGAATGAATTAATAATAGAAAAATATAATAAAATCACTCAAAGCAAGGCATTTAGAAAAATAACTGACCTGATTGTGAGTGTGCACCTTGGCCACTGTGCGAAGTGTGGCATTCTGCAGTGAATTAAACAGTAGTTCACACGAAGAAAATCATAGTAACTAAGAAGAATAAAGCTTTGTATGACATTTTACCAAGCATACACATTATTATTTCTTGTCCATGAATGTTTCTGAGGCATTTGTGAGTATTGAATGCAATAGTACCCTTTCTCGTAGGCACCGTCTAACTGTTTGCATTATTCTAACACACTTAATATAATCAATCATGGAATACGATCTTTTCTCGTATTTACCGATCGACTGTTTGTATTACTCTAACACACCCAATATAAAATATATAACACTTACACCATAGTTTAAGGAAAACAAGCAAAATATAGGGCATAAAAAATACATGACACCTTCTTATCACGGAAGCACAACGTGTGCATCATGCAACTGACTGAGCAAGATTGATCCTGACAAGCCTGCGTCTGCACCACCAACTCTTGCAATCAGTTCTCCCGGACAGTCCAGAACAAATGCAGGACGCCCCGTCCCAACACAAGGAACACCGTAGAATGCCCGATATCCAACTGATGACACGACTGACAAGATTCCAAGAGCCCCTTTGATGCTGAGATGGCAAAATCCACAACCCTCGTTGCCCGGACATCAGTAACTCCTGAATCCTCCTGTCCAATCCACAAACAGACAAAAATCCTAAACACACCCTTCTTCCTGCCCACATCCCGCCCCGCGAGAGTCTTCAAAAGACTGAAAAAGAAGACAATAGCCTTATGGCCAGGATGTTGTGGTCCCGCCGGCCCGGGTCATTGGAGCTGTGCCAGTGTTGGCATTCACCTTAGTCTTAACGCTTTGTACTGACTCCATTTTGACAGCTGGAAGAAGGCTCACCGAGAACAAGTTGACAATTTATTCGGGTCGACAGCGATCAAACAGCAAGGTGAAACAGACACAGACTCAGGCGAGGAGGCAAGGTCACCATATCACAGGTCAACAAAAGGTTCCGAAGAAAAATGACCACAGTTATTTAACTCATTCACTCCCAGCCATTTTTACCGGAGCAAGGCCCTTCGCTCCCGGCCGTTTTACTGGATTATGACTGATTTTGCAAAGCCCACAGAAAATTCTCTTCTATTGCTATATAAACATGGAACCCACCAAAAGAAAGATTACTCTCTTCTTTCAGCAGAAAAAAAGTTAGTTCATATCTTTTTCCATTCTTTAGAAATCAGCATTAGAAAATAGCTTAATTTTAGCATTTTTCCAATTTCTGATGAAAAAACAGAGAAATTGAGCTTTTTGTAAAAGCATACATTTCAAACATAACTTTGACTTATACACAGCTATTTTTTGTTTTAGTTACATCCCAAACATCTGAATAATGTTTTCCTTTTACAAAATAAGATAAAAAAAAAACAAGAAATAGAGCTTTTGATCGCAAAGTAACAATTTATTTACACATAACTAAACTATTGAACTGCTGAACTATTTGCGCACATAACAACGGGGAAGGCTCTCGGCTGCTCCTGTGGCTAATCTGATGAGTCCGGATCAAGATCAGTCTCACTTTTTTTATCATCTTCATCATCTTCATCGTTGGTTTCAACCTCAGGCTAAGGAGTAACGCAACGTGAGCTCCGCAGAACGCGTGTGGAACCTGACGCTGTTGTGGACATCACCATCTGTCTCATCAAGATAGATTTTTTGGAATCCTTCTTTGACAATCGTTTTGTTTTCTTTTCAAAACACTCCTCCAGTGTCGTTTGCCTTTTTTTTTTCGATCGTTCTCCACATTTTTCTCAAATTCTCACGCGTCTTCACAAGATCCCTCCAACTTCCGTTTCCTATTTTTCTTCACTTCCTTTCTTGACCCGAGATGAGTTCTTACCAAATGCGCTACTGACCTCCAGTGGCCAGTTTTATTGCTTTAAAATGGGTTTTGAGCTTTGTGCATTATATTTTAGATAGATCGGAACCTATAGATGCCCCTTGTCAAAAAAATAAAATAAAATAAATTAAAAAAAAAAAAAAAAAAAACGCAAATGACGTATAAATACGTTTTTGGGACACTGAAGCAATTAAAAATAGAACATATTTATACGTTTTTGGGAGCAAATGAGTTAAATATTTAGTCTTTTGAAGGCTGTCGCGGTGGCAGGAAGAAGGGTGTGTTTAGGATTATTGTCTGTTTGTGGATTGGACAGGAGGATTCGGGAGTTACTGTTGTCCGAGCAACAAAAGTTGTGGATTTGTCCACTTCAGCGTCAAAGGGGCTTTTGGAGTCTAGTCAGTCGTGTTATCAGTTGGATATCAGGCATTGGCCGGTGTTCCTTGTGTTGGGACATGGCGTCCTGCCATTTGTTCTGGACTGTCCGGAAGAAGTGATTGTGAGAGTTGGTGGTGTAGACGTGGGCTTGTCAGCGTAAATCTTGCTCAGTCAGCATGACGCACACGTTGGGCTTCCGTGATAAGAAGGCGTCTTGTATCTTTTATGCCTTATATTTTGCTTTTTTTCCTTAAACTATGGCATAAGTGCTATTTATTTTATATTGGGTGTATTAGAGTAAATACGAGAAAAGATACTTTTCCCTGATTGATTATATTAAGTGTGTTAGAATGGCAAAACAATGCCATTGCCAGTGCTTACGAGAAAAGGCGCTATCTCATTCAATATGCTTTGTGAAAATATTTTTTGTGAGCATGTAAGCTAGGAGATTTTTGAAAAGCAAAAGGTGCTTTGTATTTTAATGAAAAGTAAGTGTAGTTTTCCTTTTGTGTGTTTCGCTTCACAGTTTAGCTCAACTCAAGTGTGGTAAAATGCTTGAGAACCAGCAACATTGGACTCTTTTTGAGGGCCTGTTCAAAGTCAATCAACCTATTGTCTTTTTGCATCTTTTTATTATTTGGTTGAGTCAATATGTCATAGCTAGTGACTAAGATCTCGATTGTTTTCTGTTTCATGTTTTGACTCATGCTGGCACATAACATATCATTGCAAAAAACATAATGAATGCATAATGATTTGGCTCCCCTTTAACAATTTCCTGGCTAATGGAGAATGCGGAACAGGTGGACAATGGGTAATTGGTTGACTAAGACTTTTACACAGACCTTTCATTGTATGAAACTTCCGATTTTGCTGGAATTTATATTAAATATTCTTGAATGATGAATAATCATTTATTAGAAATGCACCAAAAAGGCAACAAATTGTCACTCTCTGCCCACTAGACATGTCCTGCATCTGTGAGGAAAACACTTCGTCTTCCTCTCCCGTGTGCCTAAGTAGGGGTCTTATGTGACTAACCCCATCTGTCTGTAAGATAAAGCACCTACCTGTCATACATTCTGTACTGTTCACGCCAGCATCCTATCAGACAACCCAGTGAGTGCCACAGGGGTCCATTTACTTTCATGAAACAACCAGTCCCTTGCCACTTGGCTACAAAATGATTCCATAAACAAAGATAAAAGTTGCAGAGTCTTCCCCTCGTAAAAAGGCCTTATGGGAAAAATTATGCCTTGTAAGCAATCTGCACTCCGTCCAAATAAGAGTTACTTTTCACTTTTTCACTCTTATTCGTGCCCTCTCGCTCTCTCTCTCGCCATCTGGCTCATGCTCTCTTTTTCTCCTCTTTTGTCATAGTCATTCCAGTATAAAGTTAATAAATGAATATTGTGACCTGTGTAACCCTCTCTCATCTCCCTTCTTTATTTTATTTCAGCTAAGAAAGGCAGTGATGGACCACATCTCAGACTCATTCCTGGAGACCAATGTCCCTCTGTTGGTGCTCATTGAAGCGGCCAAGAGTGGAAATGAGAAGGAGGTCAAGGAGTATGCCCAGGTGTTCCGTGAACATGCCAACAAGCTTGTGGAGGTCAGTCATAAATTATACATGTACATACATTCTCTCTATCTCCCCTTCACACACACACACGCGTGCCCCCCCCCCTACACACACACATTATAATTCACCAGGAGATAAACCATGTGCAAATGTAGAATCAAGCAGGTCAGGGCATGTGGGATGCAATTCAATTTTAACTGACCAAACTGGCTGATCACTCAATTCGAACCAGTCTTGTTAAAAAAGAAGTGAAATGTATTTAGCCAATGCAAAGTAAGCATCGTGACATGTATTATGTGATGCTTGCTGCTGCCACTGTGGAGAATTTGCTACTGCTTTTATCTAACCATGCAGTCATGAAACAACAGTAAACACAAGCTTGTATTGAGTTCATGCTTTATATTAGGTGGAGAACTGTATAATTTAACAGTCTGTGGGAAGCACATTCAAAGTGGTTAAATGTACAGTGGTATGAAAAAGTATCTGAACCTTTTGGAATTTCTCACATTTCTCCAAAAATCATCATCAAATGTGATCTGATCTTTGTCAAAAATCACACAGATGAAAAAACTGTCTGCTTTAACTAAAACCACCCAACATTTATAGGTTTTCATATTTTAATGAGAATTGCATGCAAACAATGACAGAAGGTAGAAAAATAAGTAAGTGAATCCTCTGCCTTAGGTGACTAAAAGAGAATTGAATCCAATTTTTACCAAACAATTTAATTCAGGTGTGTGCCCCAATCACTGATGAGTCCTTTAAAGGGATCCTCTATTTTTAAGACAAGTAATTGTTAAAAGATAAATGTTAGTATGAGTTATAATAATTTGATATTAAAACCCCTCTTAATGTTTTTGTTTTAATAAAGTTTGTACAATTATTTTAAGTGATAGGTCGCCTTTCTTGTTACGTCGCAGTGCGTGACGTCACTGGTCCTGTTGCCGAAATTCCAGCGTGTCACTCGTTAGCTTTCCCAACATGTCGTCAGTTCTACCCTTCCTATTTATCCTATTTGAACCAGATCTGAAAAGTGAAGAGCAGGACAGCACTGTCGGTCGTTCACAAGACGAGCATCAGGGAAAAACGCGTGCAGCAAATACCCGATAAGACAAAAGTTGGGCAAAACTGGTGATGCGAGAGAGTCCTGTTGGGAAGTCCGGTTGGGAGCGAGAGTGTACGCTCTCCGGTTTTATTAGCAGATATTCAAGGTAAGCATATTGCGTTTTCAAACTTATCCCAATATAATTATGTAGATTGTTAGCATCCAGAGCTGTCGTGCGCTTTACATACAGTACAGGCCAAAGAGCACACCTTGTGTAATCCATGTCTTGTACATTGTAACGCGTGTTAGCTAGGATTTGTGTATAAAAGTACCGAAAAGGGGAGAAGCTTCCACTGTGCACATTTATTCACAAAAAATATTTCCACCTTGACCACTCTTCACTCGGGAGCTCAGCAGTACGCAAACGCGTTCCCTGACGAACTCCCAACATTGTTGTAAGGTCCATGTCAGAGTCACTGTCGTCACTGTAGCGTGCCATAGTGCTTTAATTGTTTAGTATGCTTTGGGGAAAACTTCCACGAAGAATAGTCAACATAAAAGATAGCAATATTAATCCAAATCCGCGTTTTTTACTCACTCGAAGATCCAGGAATTAGACAGATCCCATGGCAATGTCGCAGCCGCGTCAGACTGTCGATTCCACAAAATAGACTGATCCGAAAAGCTGCTGTTTGGGACCGACGAATCAAAAAAAAATGAACAGATCCGAAACCAATATTGCAGACGCGGTGGGACCGTCGGATCCAGAAAATAGACGGATCCCTTGACTGAGGATCCAGGAAAAAATGTTTGGGCGCCAGTTGTAACGCGTGTTGGGTAGGATACGTGCATACAGGGACCAAAAAGGGGGAGAAGCTTCCACTTATGCACATTTATTCACTAAAAATAATAATTCCACCTTGACCACTCACTCCACTCCCCTTGTTTCCATTTGACCGGAAATTGCATCCAAAAGCAGCACATCGTGGCATTTTACTTCGCGAGTTTAGGCAGCAATAAGCAATTGTTGAACACGCTACCCATTTGGAAAGATACCAGTTATGTCATCACTGCGAGCCCGCAAACCATGGCGCCAACTAACGGTCAAAATATGGACTAAATATTATAAAATATTGCCATTGATTTGACATTTTATGTGTTTCTAACAACATATTTTAGTACAAGAGAACAATTGTGGTTTATTAAAGCCTACATGTATTTAAGTTAGAGGATCACTTTAAAGCTGCCCACTATAAAACACACACCAGAAAGAATTGTCTTGATGAGAAGCATTGTCTGATCTGCATCATGGCTCGGTCAAAAGAGCTGTCTGAAGACCTGCGATCAAGGATTGTTGATTTCTATAAAGTTGGGAAAAGAGAAAAAAAACATCTGTAAAAGTCTGGATGTTCATCAATCGACAGTCTGAGAAGTTGTCTATAAATGGAGAGAGTTTGACACGGTTGCTCATCTCCCAAGGAGTGGCCGTCCACCAAAGATGACGCCAAGAGTTCAGCGCAGAATCCTCAGAGGGGTAAAAAAATAACCCTAGAGTGTCTGCTAGAGATTTACAGAAATCACTGACACAGTCCAATATCTCTGTGCACACATCAACTATATTAGGATATAAACTATGGCCAAGAATGGTGTTCATGGGAGGACTCCACGGAGGAAGGCACTGCTGTCAAAAACAGATTGTTGCTCGTTTAATGTTCATAAAAAGGCACTTGGACACTCCACAGAAGTTTTGGCAAAATATTTTGTGTTCTGACAAAACCAAAGTTGAATTGTTTGGGAGTAATACACAGTATCACGTGTGGAGGAAAAATAGTCAATCTAACCAACATCAACACCTCGTCCCCACCGTGAAGCATGGTGGAGCATCATGATTTGGGGCTGATTCAAAACACACAAGTAAATCAACTTCAGAATGGTTTCAAAACAAAATGCACGTTTTGGAGTGGCCAAGTCAAAGTCTAGATTTGAACCCCATTGAGATGCTGCGGCATGAGCTAAATACAGCGATTCATGCAAGACATCCCAGGAATCTGACTGAACTACAGCAGTTTTGTAGAGAAGGATGGGCCAAGATTAGTCCTAATCAATGTGCCAGACTGATATGCAGCTACAGGAAGCATCTGGTTGAAGTTATTGCTGCCAAAGGGGGCCACAAAATGTTAAATTTGATGGTTCACTTACTTATTTTTCCCCTGTCTGTCATTGTTTGCATACTATCCTCATTAAAATATGAAAACTTATCTTTAGCCACGTTTACATGCTGACTTTTGTTCATACCGATTCAAATCATTCTGAACGGAAATTTCAGATCAGCTGTTTACATGTCACTTCATCTATTCCGATCCAGCGTTTACATGTGACTGCCTTTATTCCGAAAGGACGTTTGACAACTGCCGTCTGACATGCGCAGATTAATCAAAACAAAGCGTCACGTTGCAAAACATGGAGATCAATCGTCAGAGTGCTGCTGTTTTAACTTTAACCCACTTGTTGTGTTTGTGGGGTCGTATCCGCTTCTGCTGTTTTGCTCTTTTGCCTTGTAGTAGCCGGTTTTCCACCGGTTTCTAATCTGGTCAACGCTCCGGTCTATTCCGGCTTCGTGTAACCTCTCGTGAACTTTTTTAAATAGTTCACTGTTGCTCGTTTTACGCCCGTCTAAGCGAGCAATTATAGTCAATTCTTTTAAAGTTTGAATTAAATACAATCTTTCCGCCAGACTCCAATTAGGTGCGCTGTGCTTGAAAGCCATGTTGCAAGTGACGTTACTTACGTCACAAAGTGACGTCACCACGTCAGTACGGAGCATGTGCAGAAAGAACGCAACCAGACACCATTCCGCTTCCCTGTTTACATGATATAATTTTACTTCTAATCGGTTTGGGAAAAGGAATATTCCAGCCCTGTGAATCGGAATGAAATTCCATTCGGTTTGGGCCTGTTCATTCCGAATGAGGTGTTTATATGGAACACATTTATTCGGTTTGAACAAATATTCCGATTGTAATTGGAATATTTGGCTCCATGTAAACGTGGCAAATGTTTGGATGGATTTAGTTAAAGCAGACACTTTTTTTCATCTGTGTGATTTTGAAAAAAATCCCATCACATTTCATAGTGATTTTATGAAGAAATGTGAGAAATTGCAAAAGGTTCAGATACTTTTTCATACCACTGTAGATTCTGTTTTAATACAAAAATGACTTTTTCCTCAACCTGTTTTGACACTCTTCCTTTTGTAATGGAAAATGACTTGGTGATGATGACCCTGCAGCTTGTGATAGTTTGTTTTTGAGTGGCCAGAATGCCTACATGCATTTACTCTTGACAATAATGCAACAGCCATGTTACCAAATCAACAAAGTCAAAAAAAAAAAGGAAAAAACAGTTTTTCTGACGTTGCCTTGTGGAATTTGGTTTAAGCATGTTTGGCAACACTTGGCACTTTGTGTATGTAATATGAACAATGGGCGCTGATGTGACAACTGTGGATTTAGTACTTGCTTAATGTCTGCAGAAGTATTGTAATACATTTGAGTCCCACGCTTGAATTAAAAAAAAAAAATAACAGCAGTGGGTATTTTGGCATAAGAACCACTTTTAAAAAGAGGCCACAAATGCTGATGTTTGTCTTTCTTAATTATTTATTTATGTACCTCAATGGGCGTTAGGCCCCATTTTCATATGCATTCGGCAGAAAGGCATTCAAAAGGTTTTCAATAGGCTTAAACATAAGTACCCTGTGATAAATTCCTTTGCCCTTGAGGATGAGTTCCCTTTTGTTCTCATGGCCCATTCAAAGTAACCTTTTTCTTAACATACTGTTACTTCAGATGACACCGCTGCTTCAATTGACTTGAGCTGAGAGTGATTTGGGTGACCTTTTGGTCCACTCTGGCTGTTTGCTGATGAGCTAAGATAGCGGACTGATGTTGTCCCTAATGTATGTTCTTCACACTAAACCTTAGCACTTTGTTCATCCAAGGACACCAGGGCAGATGATATCTACTATATTATTTCAATGAATTCTTCAACTCATGGCTGACGATTATGTCTTAAATGCAAAGCACTTGGTATCAGATACTCTTCAGTCATTTGTATGCTAAAGAGACATTGCCTCTGCAATAGCGTCGTTTAGATATGTGTATTTGCAGTATGTTGGCAGGTGAGAAACACTTTACTCTGACTACATATTAGATACTGACATATCTTTGCTTTGATCCATGCAAATAGAACTATTTCATGGAAGCACCTAATATGCACTGCAGGAAAAAAAAACATCTTGAAGTACAGATTGAAAGATAAAGGTTCCCTTTCATCAAATTTAATAGTTTCCCTCAGTCTTAGGCATAACCTAAAATAAGGCTAGGTTCATACCGCAGGTCTTAATGCACAATTCCGATTTTATGTCATATCAGTTTTGTTGGGCATGCCCGTTCAGACTGTCTCTGTCCATTGAGCCCATTCAAGTATAATGCATGTGCACTAATTCGCAGTCGGAGATGCACTGAGCAAACTGACCCCTATGCGCAGGAGCATCAAAATACATGACCACATATGCTGGCTCAACAACATTCAAGGGGGATCATATTTTGATTTCCAAAAAAAGGACACAAATAAACAGTGTTGTTAATAACGGCGTTAGAATATAACAGTGTTACTAACGGCGTTATTTTCTGCAGTAGTGAGTAATCTAATGAATTACTTTTCTCATCTTGGCACCGCCGTTACGGTTACCGAGGCAGGAAAGGCGCATGTTACTATACGTCTGAAAAAGACGGACTCACAGAGACAAGAGAGCAGAGCCGGAGTGGGGAGGAAGCAAGGGAGTGTGACGCCGTTGCAAACGCGATGCTACCATGCTAGGTGGCCCCAATAATACCTGACTGTAGCTGATAGCCTACAAATTACACATAAACATGATGCTTTGGTCGATATCACATAAATACAGAACTAGATGCAAATGAAAGACACGGCAGCATTAACAACATGTACAATAAAGAACTAGATGCGTTAGTAAACAGCTGCCATCTTAAAGCAGTGTACTTCTCAGGAAAGCTCTGTTGTAGAGAACCTTCCGAGCGAACCTAAGTAACTTTTTATCTAAAATGCTCCTAAATCGGCAAAACTTAAATCTATCTTTAAATGATGAAACAGTTTTAAAACTTACACATGTCGAAAATAGACAGAAGGGAACTAATGCAGTAACGTTAGCAATTTTAACAACTTTAACGGTTGCTTAACAGCATTTAATAACTTCCACACATAGCACAGGTTACTATTTAGTTATTGCAATATCCGCAATACCCCTGTGTCTAGTTAAGTTTAGGGTAAAGAATTGGGCTAGGGCCAATTGTCCCAAAAACCCTTTAAACTTCGCATTGTTTTTTTTTTTTTTGTTTTTTTTTTTTGTTTTTTTTTTTTGAGGGGGGAAAAAAAAAAAAAACATGAAAATTATCACCAGTTACTTTGCCAAGTAACTAATTACTCTTACATTCAGGTAACTGCGTTACTAACACAATTACTTTTTGGGAGAAGTAATTTGTAACTGTAATTAATTACTTTTTTAAAGTAAGATTAACAACACTGCAAATAACCGACATAAATAACCCCCGTTTAGTGTTGTATTCAAAGTTTATATAGTGTTATAGCATGCAAGCACTGTCCGTGCATGACACACAAACATGGACAGTTTGCCCCGACTCTCGTTTGGAGCAGAGAGAAAACCGAGCATTCTCAGGCTTATCCTCAACCCATTCTTTTTTTCTTTTTTTTTTTTCTTTTGTATGACTGTTGTCAAGCCCGCCCCTTTCTCAATAGCAGCGTTCAAGCTAGGTGCTAATGCTAATCATTAGGCGTGGGAACCTCTTGGTACCTCACAATATGATACGATTTGCGATACAAAGCTCACGATAATGATGATCTGACGATATGGCGATACGATGACTATTGATACATTGCTCAGGAAATAAATCTAGGATATTCTACAAATAACTTATAAACAGAAAAGCAAGCTTCTGCTGTGAATTGGAATGAGTTTATCACTAGTAGAAAGTTCAATCCGTTTGAACTGGGAGGGTGGCAGCGAATAAACATTTGTTCTTTCGCTGCCATCCCTCCCAATTCAAACGGATTGAACGTCTATGGCCGTCAGTGGCAGCCAACGCCAGGCAATGAGGTAATTTGGGGCCATTTAAGGTCATTTACTTGTTGGTTTTCAGTTACTTCCTGTTGATTTTAGGGTATTTTATGGGTCATTTCCTGTTTATTTTGCGTTACAGAACAGGAAATGACCTGGGAATCACCCAAATGAATAGGGAGTGACTCAAACTCAACAGGAAATGACCCGTAAATGCCCTAAAATCAACAGCAGGTGACCTGTAAATGCCCTGAAAATCAGACAAAATGACTGTGAATGCTCTGGTTTTGAATGAACGAACGTTCCCAGTCTTAATGGATTGGGCGTCGAGCACCGTCAATACAGCCTTAGAGTTAACTGAGACACTATTACGGTAGAAGATTTTGGCAGCAACTTGTTGGTTCATTTTTAATTTTTTTTTTTTTTTTTTTTTTTTTTTAAGATATTGACACCTTTTTAAAACGATATCTCGATTCTTGGCAGGAGCTTATCGATAACCTTTTGGGATACAAAGTATCACGATATATCACTATTTCAATATTTTGTCACACCCCTACTAATCATGCACAGCTGTACCCTACCATAGCGCCCCGTCTCACACGCTCTTTGCTGACGTAATTGCTGCTTAAATTCCGATTTGGGGGACTTGACTGTTCAGACTGCCGCTACATTCTGGAAAAATGTGGCCCAGATCGGACTTTAACCACATACGAAAGTGACCCTGATCGAATTGAAATGGTCCACTTTTATGCGACTTTTCCCATTCAGACTGTCAAGTCGAGTCGGAAAAACACGAAAAAATTGGATTCATGCATTAAGACCTGAGGTATGAACTAGGGATGTCCCGATCTATGTTTTTGCACTTCTGATCCGATTCCGATATTGTTTTGCACTTCCGATCCCATACTGATACTGGCTGATACCGATACCGGCCTATCTGAGCATGTACTAAAGTTTAAAGTTATTTAGCCTCCTTACTTAGTTGTCGGACTCATTTTGAAAAGGGTTTTAGTACTCTTGATAACAACTAGCCAGCTGAATTAGGTGAGTTTGAATAACACACAATGGTTGGTAACAAGAAACTGACCTGTTTATTCAGTGATAAACACAAAACATTATAAATAACAACCAGAAATGGCATATTCAGTCAGTAAAATGTGCCAATAATATTGTAGGCTGTCTTAAAACAGCAAATACACAAAAAAGTTCAGTGGAAAATAAACTGTTAACTCAGCATCAGTTCTCTGCTCTTAAACAACTGTACCAAGGCTATCAAAAAATCAGTGCAAATAATACTATTTTAAACCAAAATTGGCTTCTACTCCCCAATCACTTTGTTGCTCCATCTCCATCTATTCTACACACTCCCTTCAGGTGTTTGCACTGGATGCAGTCCCAGCATAATGGGGAGAATTTTTTTTGACAAAGACAAGCATTTCAAGATGCTCAGGTGACAGTTGACACTTTTACCGATCAACATTTAGTTTACATTGCGGTCATTATGTAGGAGATGGCACGGAGGTAAATTGGGAGACGGTAATGCTAGTGTGCTGAAGGTGTGCCGTAAAATGCGGACCAATTTTTAGGGAAACCAAAGCAAAAACTGGAATGGATTATGTAAATCAGTGCGCTGAAAAACCCGGACGGGACTTTAAAAAAAAAAAATGGATTGGGAGTCTGGAACGGAATTTTTCCGTGTCGGCCGATCCGATACCGATGCTCATTTTTTTGCGTATATTGGCGGTCGATCCGATCCAAATATCGGATCGGGACAACCCTAGTATGAACCTAGCCTAAGTGTGACCTGGTTGGAGTTTGAAATCCCTGTAGTTTGTCAATGAAATGCTATCACCATTGAAATTCAAACCTCTCTAATGGATCATACTTGAAATGGGCAAAGAATTAGGTTTCACCCTGTGGATGCCATCACTATATTTTCATATTTACTCAAGTACATAATTAACATATACTGAAAAATCATCATTGCAATACTATAATAAAGACGGCTACTTCAGTGTCTTTGAGCAATGCACTGAGATCTGACCTGGTCAGCATAAGACAAAGGAAATGGTAATTCAATGCAGTAGCTAATAATACTCCGTATGACCTTCTGAAGGAGGCTTAATCGAATGAAGGGTCTGACCGCCAATCCATTGCAATATAAAGTAAAACTGAATATTACTGTGACCTTTTGAAGTTATGTCAATAAATAATAATGAAGAAATTATATTGATTTAAAAGGCATTAGAAATGTAGCGCTGAAACAATAAACATGGACTGTGTACTGACAAAATAGATCAATTCTGACTTTTATCCTGATTGCAAATACTGACATCCTCAGTAGATTTGCCTTCTGGGGTCTTTGTAATATCTCTGAGTCAGTGCTCATACCTCCAGGGTGTTTGGTCATCAGCCCGTTTTCTGAAGAATAACAGCTGTGCTCCAAGATACAATCAAACAATCTTTTGTCCCCCAAGCTGACATTTATATTCTTTGTGTTACATCTCTATACTGTCTCTATTAGTGTAAGTGGGAGGCGCAAATATAACATATTCCGCCACTAAGTATTTGTTCATAAAAGACTGTCCAACCCTCCAAATGCCAAGTCCTCAACCCATTATCCTAACAGAACACAATGATTAGTGGCATTGTTAGTGACACATCAGACCAAACCTTTGTCGGGAAATTCAGTTAGTTCTGACTCAAAATCCGTTTTTAGTCGCATGCTTACAGTATGCTTTACGGAAGTGATAGTGAAATAGTGGAATCTATGTGATAACATTTTGCTTATTATAAATAACACCGTGAAGAGAAAAATGTTGTTCATGCACCTAGTTTTATAAATGTACTTTTGCTCCAAAATAAAAGTCTAGGTCTATCTTATGTGCCGCTGTTTGTGGTTAACCGTATACATTCTAATTGTATTATTATTATGTATCATACACATTAGGATACACAATAGTTGTTACTTGGAGTTATTGTGCATATTAACTTCTTTTACAGAGACACAAACACTCACTCAAAATTTCACTGTCAGCATTGTTAATACATGGGTAATACACTTATGTACTTGTGCACATCTTCAAGCTCTTAATAAAAGGCAAATAAAACCATGTACCTGGATATTTCCCCTCAATTTATAGGCAGGTTAATGGCTTGTTAAGAATCTGTTCCCTGGACTGAAACAGATTTTCTTGCTTATAGCTGTTTTGATGACATTGTGGTGTGTGTGTCTGGACACATTGAGAATGCTCCCAAGGCTTTGTCAGTATAAAAAAAAAAAAAAAAAAAAAAAAAAAAAAAATAGAATAGACAGTTATGGTAAAAAGTTAGGACACCCTGTGGAAGTATGTGTGTTTTATAACATATTTGGTCATATGGATATTTAATATCAATTTTAACAATCTTGAGTGATTCAAGTAATAGTACAACTAAAACAAACAAACAAACAAACAAAAAAGAGTTTTTATATATCTTTCTGTCAAATATAATGTTAAGTACCGTATTGGCCCGAATATAAGACGGCCCTGATTATAAGGCAACCCCCTCTTTTTCAAATTTGAAAAAAGACTTTTTGAACACAAAATTATTTTTTTAGACAGAAAATAATTACAGTACATCTGAAACAAATGATTATAATATATAATATAATAATACCTGAACATTTAAATATGTAAACTAAAGTGCAATCACATTCGTAAATGAATGGCTTCTGGTTTTTGAAATGTAAATAAACCAATCGATTGTGATAAAACAACAAGATTGCAATAACTGCATTAACCATCAAAGGGAAGTCTAACTGTAACTGTAGTCTTGAAACAAATCTGAATAAGGAAAAACATTGCAATAAAATAATGCAAACTGGTTAAACTAGTAGCTGAGATATGTCATGACAGAACATTGTTTCAATGATATCTGGCGGCATATAGCGTCGTGAATGGGGAGAGTAGCTGAGATATGTCATAACAGAACATTGCTTCAATGATATCTGGCATCATCTAGTGTTGTGAATGGGTATAATGTCTAGACCGCGAATATGAGACGACCCCCTCTTTTTCAATCGTATTTCAATGCAAAAAAAACACATCTTATATTCGGGCCAATACAGTAAATGCAGTTTCTGTTGAGAAATAAATTGGGACACCCCCACATTCAATCCCACTTAAAATGGCTAAAATCACACACAGGGGTATCACATCAGGTGCACATGATTAGAACATCATTACCCAGTGTTTTGAAGGAGGCTTGCCTTATTTAAACCTCACATTTAGTTCAGTGTGACCCTACTGTTGAAGTGAGAGAAAACACCATGCTGAGATCAAAGGAGATGTCTGAGGCCTTCAGAAAGAAGACTGGAGATGCTTATGAGTCTGGTAAGGGATTTCAAAAGATCTCAAAAGAATATAAAATCAGCCATTTCACTGTCCGGAAAATAGTCTACAACTGGAGGACATTCAAAACAACTACCAACATGCCAAGGTCTGGCCGTCCAAGCAAGTTCATCCTGAGAGCAGACCGCAAGATGCCAAAAGAAGTCTCCAAAAACCCTAAAATGTCATCATGGGATCTACAGCAGGCTCTTGCTACTGTTGATGTGAAAGTGCATGCATATACAATCAGAATGAGACTTCACAAGTTAAACCTTCATGGGAGGTGTGCAAGGAGGAAACCTTTGCTCTCCAAGAAGAACATGAAGGCCAGACTGTAGTTTGCCAGAGTGAATGTAGACAAAGACCAGGACTGAAATAATATTCTTTGGACAGATTAATCTTAAATTGAATTATTTGGACACCAGAACAGAGGACATGTTTAGCGTAAACCGAATACAGCATTCCGGGAAAAGAACCTCATACCAGCTGTGAAGCATGGAGATGGAAGTATCATGGTTTGGAGATGCTTTGCTGCAGCAGGACCTGGCCAGCTCACCACAAATTATATTGTGTATCAGAGGGTGCTTGAGGAACATGTTAGATCATCTGGGAAAAAAATGAAAGCTGTAGTGAAACTGGACCCTGCAACATGACAATGACCAAAAACATACCAGTAAATCCACAAAGGACTGTCTGAAAAGGAAGAAATGGAGAGTCCTGGAATGACCATGTCAAAGCCCAGATCTTAATCCCATTGAGATGCTGTGGGGCGACATGAAACTGTCTGAACATGCAAGAAACCTCTCAAACATCTCACAGCTGAAAGTATTGTGTTTTGAGGAGTAGGGCAAACTTTTTTCAGACCGATGTCAAAAACCGGTAGATGGCTACAAAACGTGTCTCACTGAAGTTACTTCAGCCAAAGGGGGTAACATTAGCTAATAGGTGGTAGGGTATCTACTGTTTCTCAGTTAGAATATGCATTTTTCTTGATATATTTGGTTTAATGAGTAAAACAATGTTAATTTTTGTTGTATACCTGCAATTAAATTTTCTCTTCCAGAGATGAAGAAATACAAGACCAGACATTTATATGTGAACATTTCTTAATAAAGAATCCTATTTTTTTCACATGACTGTATTAATACCAACAAGTCAACCTCTATCAACTTCAAATATTACATGAGCTTGTTTTATGGCTTAATAATTATTATGATGGGTATGTTGTTTTAAAAGAGAGATTTGTGATACCGTACAGTACAATAATGCTTGAATGCACTTTTATGTTTTATTGCACTTTGGCCTTTAACATACGTGTTCCTCAACAAGTGATTTTGAGAAAATCCTTTCGTATAACATACATTTTGCCATAGCTTAAAGGGTGTTGGTGACATGAGTTTAACCAGGATATACAGGATTTCTTTCCATCATTGTCAGCCAGATATATTTCATGTTTGTTTGTTTTAATGTGCAAAGGATTGTTTGCCTGCCTGTGCCCTGCAATTCACCAGCAACCAGTTTAGGGTTTACCTCACCTTTCAACCGAGGCCAGGCAAGGTTTTCTTACAAAATCCAACTTAAAAGCTCAAGTACTCAGTACAACCTACTTCCTCTAGGTTCGTATTCACTAAAAGTTGACATTTTAAATCGACCGCATTGGTGAACTATGCAATGCTAATGATAACAGTTGTTCAATGATGTTTTGGTTTTTTTCCAACCAATTGTCTACTGTTGCTCACACTTTTAACAACAATAAGTTCATATATGTAACAACAACAAAAACAATCACATTACTGTCCAATTCCTTACAATCTAGGTTGCTAATGCAGAAGTGAAATAAATCTCCAAGGGTCTACTCCACCGCCCGTATACCTCTTCCCTGAAGAGAAAAAACCCAGTTTGAGTGTTCACTTACATCATCAAGGGCCCCCCCGTCTCATGTAATATTAACATGTGCTAAATCAGTGGCAAACAGCGGCAGCAATGTTTACTCAACATCAACACCAGCTTGCAAAGCCACATAGAGCAGATGCCTTTGTATTCAAAGCTTAGGATGATCTGACACCCATGGGAGGCGACAAGATTAGAGTGAAGGCTCACTGTTTTACAAGTTGTCTAATTTAGGCATACTTCAAGTTGATTCTTCATAAGCCTTTATAATTCTGGACATTTAGTAAGTTATGTCATGTACATAAGCACATTTGAATTAATAGACAACTTTGTGGATTTTTGAGGAAAAATAAAAATAAATGTTCCAGTGGTCACAATGACATATTGCTTGGATAGAAAAAGATATGTGATGTGAAGATATGTCATATGTGTGTTGAATATGATATTTCTATTATTGCAATATTTAACATGCCCCTAAATAAATTATAAGTATAATATGTATATTTACTGACCTAACTATTGTAATTGACCTTTCACAAACTCCGCCTCCGAAATGGCCATCGACCAATCATACGTCCTAGAGACCGTTGTTAAGGGAGCATGATTCGACAATCTCTCAGAAGCTCCATTGTCTAATTGATTGATTTGGTGGTTTTGAGATGGCCATCTACCATAAAACTTTATGGAAGAAGACAAAAAGGATCAATATTCCGTGGACGTCCAAAATGGTGATGAGATGTCCCTATGGAATATCTAAATCGAACTCAAGGTACCCTAGGAGTACCGTATTTTTCAGATTATACAGTGCCTTGCAAAAGTATTCGGCCCCCTTGAACCTTGCAACCTTTCGCCACATTTCAGGCTTCAAACATAAAGATATAAAATTTTAATTTTTTGTCAAGAATCAACAACAAGTGGGACACAATCGTGAAGTGGAACAACATTTATTGGATAATTTAAACTTTTTAACAAATAAAAAACTGAAAAGTGGGGCGTGCAATATTATTTGGCCCCCTTGCGTTAATACTTTGTAGCGCCACCTTTTGCTCCAATTACAGCTGCAAGTCGCTTGGGGTATGTTTCTATCAGTTTTGCACATCGAGAGACTGACATTCTTGCCCATTCTTCCTTGCAAAACAGCTCGAGCTCAGTGAGGTTGGATGGAGAGTGTTTGTGAACAGCAGTCTTCAGCTCTTTCCACAGATTCTCGATTGGATTCAGGTCTGGACTTTGACTTGGCCATTCTAACACCTGGATACGTTTATTTTTGAACCATTCCATTGTAGATTTGGCTTTATGTTTTGGATCATTGTCCTGTTGGAAGATAAATCTCCGTCCCATTCTCAGGTCTTGTGCAGATACCAACAGGTTTTCTTCCAGAATGTTCCTGTATTTGGCTGCATCCATCTTCCCGTCAATTTTAACCATCTTCCCTGTCCCTGCTGAAGAAAAGCAGGCCCAAACCATGATGCTGCCACCACCATGTTTGACAGTGGGGATGGTGTGTTCAGGGTGATGAGCTGTGTTGCTTTTACGCCAAACATATCGTTTTGCATTGTGGCCAAAAAGTTCAATTTCGGTTTCATCTGACCAGAGCACCTTCTTCCCCATGTTTGGTGTGTCTCCCAGGTGGCTTGTGGCAAACTTTAAACAAGACTTTTTATGGATATCTTTGAGAAATGGCTTTCTTCTTGCCACTTTTCCATAAAGGCCAGATTTGTGCAGTGTACGACTGATTGTTGTCCTATGGACAGACTCTCCCACCTCAGCTGTAGATCTCTGCAGTTCATCCAGAGTGATCATGGGCCTCTTGGCTGCATCTCTGATCAGTTTTCTCCTTGTTTGAGAAGAAAGTTTGGAAGGACGGCCGGGTCTTGGTAGATTTGCAGTGGTCTGATTTTCCTTCCATTTCAATATGATGGCTTGCACAGTGCTCCTTGAGATGTTTAAAGCTTGGGAAATCTTTTTGTATCCAAATCCGGCTTTAAACTTCTCCACAACAGTATCTCGGACCTGCCTGATGTGTTCCTTGGTTTTCATAATGCTCTCTGAACTTTAAACAGAACCCTGAGACTATCACAGAGCAGGTGCATTTATACGGAGACTTGAATACACCCAGGTGGATTCTATTTATCATCATCGGTCATTTAGGACAACATTGGATCATTCAGAGATCCTCACTGAACTTCTGGAGTGAGTTTGCTGCAATGAAAGTAAAGGGGCCGAATAATATTGCACGCCCCACTTTTCAGTTTTTTATTTGTTAAAAAAGTTTCAATTATCCAATAAATGTTGTTCCACTTCACGATTGTGTCCCACTTGTTGTTGATTCTTGACAAAAAAATTAAATTTCATATCTGTATGTTTGAAGCCTGAAATGTGGCAAAAGGTTGCAAGATTCAAGGGGGCCGAATACTTTTGCAAGGCACTGTAAGTCTCACCAGAGTATAAGTCGCACCAGCCATAAAATGCCCACCAAAGAGGAAGAAAAAACATATATTAGTTGCTCTGGAGTATAAGTCGCATTTTGGGGGGAAATTTACTTGATAAAATGCAACACATAGAACAGATATGTCATCTTGAAGGCAATTTAATATAAAAATGCAATAGAGAACAACTGACAACATGCTGAATAAGTGTACAGTATGAGGTTACATGATGCATGAACAACAAAATGCGAATATACTGTCCTCACCAGGACGCTACGGCTCGGGACTGGCTATACAGCGAGCTAAACTCCCAAATGATGATGCTGGACATCCGTATAATTTGCTGAATCAATTTCGTCCTCGATACCAAACGGGTTCGCATCAACGTAAATAAATGATAATTAGGTGCTGTTACAGCAATGACCCAAAGGGTTAGCATGTGTTTGCTAGCATTAGCACATCGTTCAAACAACCACACAACTGGCTCTAAGTGTCTGATCGCTAGCGGAAAACACACAACAACAGCAGAAAAGATGATACACACAGGCGTTGCCTCTGTAGAGATATTTTCCAAGCATAAACAGTGAACGTAGGTTCGCTGCCGTGTTTCTCTCTCGCTAACTCGCCCATTTACTCAGAGCTGCGTAGCTGTCAGTCTTCTTCTGGCGTGTGATCGCTCTTCTTCACGTAAACAAGTGCGAGTGTGCTCCCACGTGGGCGTGAAAGAGCCACAAACTTAAAGCATGCATTTCAATATAAAAAAGTCAATACTCCAATTGAACACACATTGCCAAAGGCTGAACGCGAACGTGGCCATAGCTATTAAGAGTTATTCAGATAACTATAGCATAAAGAACATGCTAACAAGTTCACCAAACCATCAGTGTCAAAATATGTGAAATTATATCATAATGTGTTAATACTTTCACACATAAGTCGCTCCTGAGTATAAGTCGAACCCCCAGCCAAACTATGAAAAAAACTGCGACTTATCGTCCGAAAAATACAGTATATCAATATGAATACATTTCTTTCCTTTCCCAAAGCTGGAAAAAAAACAACTTGATTCCAATGGATTAAATAATTTGGATGTACAGTGTCACTCCGTGAGCAGGACCAAGACCAAGTTCATGCATGTTGGTGAGGGACCTAATCCACCCCCCATCCTGCTTAGTGATAACACCAAGGTGGTAGAAGAACAGTATAAAACAGAGCGGATGTCAATGCGCGATTAAGGTTGGTTCTGATTAGACGACTTCAAATAAACATCAACGAAGTTGAAAATTGCAATCAATTTATGCATGCCGTCATACTTTATCTCGAGTCAGGCATATGCCCCTGCCATTATTGCAATGCCGGTATTTGTTTTTAAATATACTAGAGGTGACTAGGTAAATAAGCAGGACAGTCATCTGTGAGCAGTGAAACTTTTACACTAAGGCTTAAATCTGGTAATCAAAAAGCTTTTGAGGTGAAGTGGGTTGTCATCGCCAAATCAAATCTTCTGGAAATTAGGCCCATTAATCACACAGGGCTTCATTTAGTCCTTTTTCCATGTACGGCTCTGAAGTGTCTGCATTAGAGAATACGTAAGAGACCAGGAGCTTCAGTTGGGAAGAGTGATAGAAAGACAGAAAAGGCTTGTTGGTGCAGAGGCAATCAATTCTCATTATGGAAAATAGATCATCCTTCCTAATTAGAGCCATGACTTTTTACCACAGTACAAATACAGAATAATGCAAGCTCAGGATGTCAGACGCTGCCCACTGCTGATTCATTAGGTGGGTGAAAGGGGGAAAAGATGGTTTTGTCCTAAATAGCGTATTGTGGCTTCAATGCAATGTTTTCAACCAGTTATATGAGCTCTTAATGAACCATGTTGTCTTTCACATTGTTTTTGATGATCGGGAAGTAAAGATAAAAAATAGAGAACTACAATGCTAAACAAATGTACTCAACCACCAACAAGGGTAAGGTTTATGCCACAGCTCTCCTTAACACCATTAACTGATAATTACTAAAACTATTTTTTAAAGTTTTTCTAGTGTTGGTATACTGGTATAGCCTGTCTTTAAATGAATCTGACATAAAGTGAGTGTAAAAAAACTTTTCACCACATCTGTACTAGAGTTGTGAACTTCTGGGTTCCTCACAATATTTTACGATTTACGATACAAAGCTCACGATAAGGATTACCTCACTGTACGGCAATGCAACAATTATTGATAAATGGGTCAGGAAATCAATTGACAATATTCTACGATACAACTATAAAAGATAAAAACGTTATTTATCAGTTATTTATTTTTTTCGCTTTTGTGGACAACTGTCAAACAACTAATGTCTTTTTCATAGACAGAATATTTCAGTGCAACAGCAGCACTATATTATCGCAATATTCTTGTTGACAAATGAGTGTTTTTCTTAACAAAGACATATTTGTAGTGCAAAATTTTGGTAGCATCTTGCTGGTTCCGTTTTCACCAGTGACACCTTTTTAGATATGATATGTAAATTTTGGGCACTAGCATATCAATAACCTATTGGTATATAGTATTAGTATTGTGATAAATTATTATGTTGGTTTATTGTATTGTCACACACCTAGCGTGTACAGTACAGTGTGTCCTTTGTACAGTGTATCACAAAAGTGAGTACACCCCTCGCATTTCTGCAGATATTTAAGTACCGTATTGGCCCGAATATAAGACAGTGTTTTTTGCATTGAAATAACACTGAAAAAGAGGGGGTTGTCTTGTAATCGCAGTCTAGACATTATACCCATTCACGACGCAAGATGACGCCAGATATCATTGAACTGATGTTCTGTCATGACAGATCTTAGCTACTCTCCCCATTCATGACGCTAGATGGCGCCAGATATCATTGAATCTGAGTCTGAAAGTGTCCAACACGGGTATATCTCCCCATGTCTGAAAGCCATGACACGGGTAAATAGTGCGTCACATTACACGGGAATTTAGCAGGATATACAGGGGTTGGACAAAATAAAGGAAACATCTAACATTTTGGCATCATAATCATTGTACATAATTGTTAAAGAATGTCATGAGGAACATTCTAATGAAGTTGAGCAACTCGCATGGCCGGCACAATCCCCAGACCTCAATATTATTGAGCATTTATGGTTAGTTTTAGAGATTCATTTAAGACGTTGATTTCCACCGCCATCGTCTCTAAAGAGAGTTAGAGGGTATTCTAACTGAGGAGTGGCTTAAAATCCCTTTGGAAACAATTTACAAGTTATATGAATCGATAGCTAGGAGAATTGAGCCTGTAATTGCCGCAAAATGCAGACCTACACCATATCCAATTAGTTTTTGTTGATTTTTTTAAGGTGTTTTCATTATTTCGTCCAACCCCTGTAAGTATGAAAGAGTCTACTGTTACACGACTAAGAAAAAAAAAAAAAAAAAAAAAAAAATGACTGGAGACAAAATGGCGGACAAGACTCTGGCGTCGTAAAGTCAAAATCACGTAAGTCGGGTACGTCGTATCCTGGGGACTACCTTTACTTAATTACTGACATGATTTCCACGTTCTCATTTATACATAATAATTAATCACAACACAACCAAAATATTTGTATCAGTAGATGTTCAGTTGTTCTTAGTAGTAATTAAAAAGGGATTTATTCCTCATCAAATTGGAGATTATAGTTTGAGTTTGGATCATCTCTTTGGCACCCAGTAGTATTGATCTGGATGTACCATGTACCAAGTAATATCCAGTGATGGTGGTAGTCTTTGATTCTAACCACCACTTTTTCATTTTCTTTTCTTTCATTTTAATTTTATTTGAATTTTAATTTTGTCAATGGAATAGGGAAGTAGAATTTCTAACCTTAAGGCTGTTGCAGCCAATGAGTTAAAAAGGTTTAAATGTTCATATTTAGTGTTTTAATTGATAGGAAATAATGAGTAAAACTAAGCAAGAACCTACTCATCCTTCAAACCCCTTTAAGTAAGACTGTGTTCATTACAACATAATTGTGATGCAATACAATACAGGTTTAACATATTATTTTGAGTTTATCTGTTCCCATTCACACACCTGGTGTTATTGTATTAGTAGTGCCTACAGGGGGTTCTTTCACACATCATGGAACGCAAATTGTCATAGCTGTTGGAAGTTTAGAGTCATTTCTAAAAGCAGATTTGAGGTATTATTTGGGGACAAGGGGCATTCAAGGTCATACACAAATACATTGACTCATACGGGGATATATACACTCAGTAGGAACTAATTTGATCCACTGATGTCACAGAGACATCTGTAAATTGTCTTATCAGGCTTGTTGAGCAATGTAAAAGTCATACAATGCAGATTCAATTAAACTACACAAACTAAATAACACATCTTCTGAAAAAAATGGTCCCATTTATAACAGATACCAGTACAATATGCATCCCACATTTTGCACAAACTCAAACTCAACTATATTCTAAGATAGATGGAGCTCTTTCTTATGCTTTATTTGTAATCCAATTTGTATACTCCCATCCTTTTCTCGATGAGAACAAAACATTTTTTTTTTCCCTTAAACACCTCTTATTGTAACATCTTGTTTCAACCAACCATAGGTATTTGTGGAAATATAGAGCTTTCCTTTAAAATCACAAGTGTTTTATGTATGTATTACCATTTTTAACAGTAATTTATTCCTCTAACCCTTGTAAAAGGCCTTTGTATAGAATCTTAGTTGTTATAAAATGGTAAAATGGAAGCAACATTATTTTCAATCTAACTTCATCAAGTAATAACACTACAGGAATGGATATTTATCAGGGCTGTCAAACGGTTAAAATGTTTAATCGAGTTAATCACAGTTTAACATTATTAACATTCGTTCTGTTAAAGGGATTCACGGATAGAAAGACTTGTAGTTTTTAGAAGATAAATGTTAGTACAAGTTATAATAATTTTATATTAAAACCCCTCTTAATGTTTTTTCTTTAATAACCTTTGTAAAATGTTCAATCGAAAAATCCCTGCCGTTCTTCCACAGTGTCTTTAAGTACGTAAGGTAGTGATTGAAATACACCACAAGGTGTCAATGGCGAGTTTTAAATTGATTAGAAATCAAGCCAATGAGTATGTTTTGTCCCTCGACTGACGCCGTAGTTTCCTGTTTCCACTGTACTTCACGGTCATTTCAGTGCTGGCTTCACAACGTAAGAGACCTCTCTGATAATTTGTATATTGTGACTAAATATTGCCATCCAGTGTATTTGTTGAGCTAAACGAAATGTTTGAATAGAGTTTGACCAAAGTCTGAGTAAGTTTCATGTGTATTTTGCATCGCAATTTTGATTAGGAATGAACATGTATTTTTTTTTTTAGAGATGTGAATATTATTTTTTTTGTGCTTTCACTAAATGATACTTCCAATGAACGCCTGTGTCCTCTCGCCTTTCCCTGACTCTTCGCTCTCAATATGCAAAAAACGGTGTCATTGTAATCTGTTTGAGGCAATACATGAGCATGTCATCCCGTGCATGCTTTAAATCTGTCAAATATTTTAACGTGATTAATTAAAAAAAATAATTACCGCTCGTTAACGCAATACATTTGACAGCACTAATATTTATTGAAAAAAAATTGCATTACTCTGGAATTGAACGAAACACTCCTGTATATTGTTGTTTTTGGCAGCCATTATAATTTTCGTTTTAGTCTTAGTCTTAGACGAGAATACTTATTAGTCTTAGTTATAGTTTAGTAATTTCAAAATATTTTTGTTGTCGTCTAGTTTTAGTCAATGAAAATTCAGACAATTTTCGTCTAGTTTTAGCAAACAAATCTCAAAATTAGTCTATAAACTTTGAAATTTTTAGTCCATGGATAAATGAATTAATAAATGAATTAGTTCTGCAATGATTAATTGATTAACTCGAGTATTCAATTACAAAAAAATATTCGAGTTACATTTTGTTGCCACGAGTATTCGTCTAATTAAAGCGTCGTTTCAATGGTTTATTTTGAAAGTGTTTGCAATTAGTTTTCTTGATGAGGCTGGATACACTGCCCTCTGGCCTGCCTCTTTTCACATGTCTGAATCCAACTGTTCCCTGTTGAGACCAACATAAGCTAAGCTTTTTTTTTTTTTTTTGCGCTAATGTTTTTTAATGCGTTCTTAATTTAGTTTATAGGTATATTTACTCATTTTTTGTGGGAATATGTGTCTGAACCATTTGTTATGAGCATTGTAAAAGAAAAAAAAAAAAAAACTTTATCATTTTCTAGCATTTAAGCTAGAGGACTTTTTCTATGTAAGTTAGCCAGTTGTTGTTTTGTTGTATAGATCCTTATTTTTTTTTTAATTATTATTATTATTATAATACCGTTTGAGGCTCAGCTCAGGTATTTTAATTTTTCATGTTCCTTATCCAATTACTCGATTATTCGAACTAAGTAGTCCATCGATTAATCGACTACTAAAATATTCGATAGCTGCAGCCCTAAAATAGAATTATTTCGAATGTACTTGACAGACGAGCACATAACTGTAGTCTCCAAGGACATCAACAATTTCATGATGATAATACATACTCAGCAGGAAACCATTGCACATTATTTGCAATTAATTAAAGTCACCTGGACACCAGAATGTTTTTCAAGAGTTTAAGAAGACACAGAGTCACCACGCTAAATGTAAATGCTAATGCTAACGCGAACGCCATATGCTCACGTACTTAGTACTTAGCGTAGTGTGTGATGATCACTCAGCACAGACCTTTAAAGGCTAAAGCAATATTGCATATCTAGCCTAGATAAGAAAGCAAAACTTATCAAGCAGCACCTGACACATATGTTTCACAAAATTAGCCTGGAACGCGCACAGGCTTACTCACCAGAGTATGTGTGTGGGGCAGGGGAATCGGGGTGGGGGCGCAGCACATCACATGAGTGACACGACCAAACTACTAAATGCATCTAACTACACATACAATAAGAAAACATGACACGTTCTCATGTCGTCAGACGACAACTGGCATCCATCTCATTATGTTTTAGTCTCCCAAGACACGTTGTCAGCGTGTCATCGGGACGTCATTGTCATGAGAAAATTGTTCCTTGACGAAATATTCTCGTTATTGTCATTGTTGACGAAAACCACATTGCTCCTGTCCTAAGGTCTTGTCATCCTCCATACACCAGACAGTGACCACGGTGTTCCTCAGTTTTCCCTAAAGGTTGTTGAAGGTCAAAACTCTTCTGAGCGCTAATATAGGGCTGTAATTGTATATGCTGAACATTTTGCTACATCCTATCGCATTTGGATGTGTTTTTAACAGTTTGTGCCCCGTATTACTAAATAAAATATGAAGTTACTGAAACATCTGTCATTGTAATGCATTGCAGATACATGATCGTGTTACATGGTACAGATTCAACTAATCAACTGGCCACTAAGTCTAGAGTTATTTTCAATTAAGGTCACCTTCGTAAATTATCCAATTTATCAAACAGAATAAATGAATGTCTGTAGAAAATCACTACTTTTCTTTCTGACAGAGAGCTTTATGAAGACTTATTTGAGAATCATTGCATAGTGACCATAATAAAAGTCAAGGTGAAAAAGCCCCCATCCAAAAGAAAATTGTCACTGTCGCTTACTGCTTACTTGCTGAGAAGGCACTTTTTTTCTTCTTCTTCTTTTTTTTTTTATAGCAAACATTGTTTAATGGTGGATGGATTCTGCTTCGTCAGTGACAGAAGAGGATAATATATTTTCAAGCTCAAGGTTATCTTGTGTTCTTTTCTTAAGTGTTTTTCTAAGTTACTATAAAGGCTCTGCAAAAATATCCTGGTTCTTCAGTAACCTAATGTTGTCGTTTTAAAATTGCATGTACTTATACCAAAGTAAGTTTGAGCCCATTCAGTCATAAAATGTTCCATAGTCAAACCGGGGCACATATTTTGAGAGCATGAACCCAGCTAAAAGCAGAAAACCGTGCCTTAGATTTAGTTATTATTATTATTATTTTTTTTTTATGATGTCTTAACGCAGTCAAAAAATGATTTTCATTTTTCTATTTTAAGCAAGAGGAAGAGAAAAAAAATAGTCCAGCTAACATTCATAATTCAAGTAACAAACATGGCTATTGCTGGCGATAGTTGACACCAAAAAACAAGAACTTAGAAGACACGATGTTTCCAAAACACAACTCTCATCTTGCTTGGCACGCGCAAGTCTCTCATCTCTAACGGTCCAGCCGAATCTCCCACACACCAGCAGGAGCAACGTCTTCAAAGTCACTCAGAAATACATGGGCTCAGCACAACAGAGGGGGACATAGCTTGCTGTGTAACACAATTTAGGGCGAATTAATTATAAAAGGAAAAAAACTTTTTAATTCCATACGTATCTAGATCAGATTATGACCATAATTATTAATTGAAATCAAAAATGTTGAATTTATTCAGCGATGAAAGCTCAACTAAAACATCTACATCATGCTCACTTTTTTGCTCATTTCACATACCTGTTAAGCTTTCTCTTTGTTTTTCTTGTTTAGCTTGTTGTCCAGCATTATGTTTCTCTGCCTTTCATCAAGTTGTTCACATGGCAAAAACAAATATGACTTCTAATGTGAATAGAAGGCTTCAAAGAACTGAAACACATTGGTGCAAAACACAACTTCTTGTGGAAAATAATGCTAAATGTTGCCATGTCGCTCTGAGTTAGTATGGATATTCCTGGCAAATTCAATGATTTTATATGACCACATATCAATCACATCTTATTTTCACTACAGACATTTTTGCTCTTACTTTTCTGGTCTGGGAAGTCTAGATGTCAGGTAATCATTTTTTGTGTTCATTTTTTTAGGTAGCATAATTTTTGGACTGTAAGCCGCTACTTCTTTCTCTCATTTTGAATCCTACGGCTTATAGTCCAGTGCGGCTTATTTGTTGATTTTTTTTTCGGGTTAGTAGGTAACACTTCATTTGACAGCGGTGTCATAAGACTGCCATAAGACTGTCATAAGTATGACATGACATTATCATTTGCATTAATGAATGCTTATGACAGATGTCATTAAGTGTCATCCGTCAAATTATGTCAGTAACTCCATTTATGTCCAGCTCGAATCTTTTACATCCATTCAAAAGGGAGATAATTTGCCGGATGACTCAAAATAACATCTGTCATAAGCGTTCATTAACTCATTTGCTCCCCAAAACGTATAAATATGTTCAATTTTTAATTGTTTCAGTGTCCCAAAGACGTATGTATACATGTTTTTTTTTTTTTTTTTTTTTTCATAAGAGACATCTCTGGCACAAAGCACAAAGCTGAAAATCAATTTTAAAGCAATAAAGCTGGCCACTGGAGGGCAGTAGCGCATTTGGTAAGATCTGCAACCGGATTCAATGGCAACGAACGGCCGGGCTGCTCGGTCAAAAAAACAACACCTTTATGAGACAGGTGGCGATTAGGGAAACATTTAACTGGCTGTCAGGGTGACAACAATGAGTTATGAGTAAAAAAAATTGTTACTTTGCTATCAAAAGCTCTATTTGTCTTGTCGTTTACGTTATTTTGTAAAAGGAAAACATTATTGGTGGGTTCCATGTTTATATAGCAATAGAACAGAATTCTGTTGGCCTTGCAAAATCAGTCAAAATCCAGTTAAACGGCTGGGAGCGAAGGGACTTGCTACGGTGAAAATGGCTGGGAGTGAATGAGTTCATTTGCATGGCAGTGTCATGTCATAATTATGAAGGTCTTGTGAAAGTTTTATGACGCCACTGTCAAATGGTGTTACCGAATTCCATAACTAGCAATTAATGAAACAACTTAAACAGTAACTGAAGAAATAATTAGCACAGAACATGGATTTTGATTTGTTATTTAAATATGTAGTGCTGCAATGCATGCTCGGAGACATGTTGGACGACAACAGTGTTGACAGCAGGTGGCAGCAGAGGTTGACTGTCTCCCCCAAGAGAACATTGATGGCCAAATCAAGATTCTTGAAGTAATTAAGCTTTGTAGCCAATTGGTTCAAAGCTTCATGGTGGTTCATTTGGTCTTATGACAGTCTTATGATGCCGCTGTCAAATAAAAGTGGTACCGTTTGATATATTTTGATGTAAATATCCCATGATACAATAAGGACAGCTGCTTATAGTCCAGTGCTGCTTATCTATAAACAAATGCCGTTTTCGTGTCAAATTTGGTGGGTGGTGGCCAGTGTTGTTAATCTTACTTTAAAAAAGTACTTAATTACAATTACAAGTTACCTTTCCCCAAAAGTAATTGCGTTAGTAACTCAGTTACCTGAATGTGAGAGTAATTAGTTACTTGGCAAAGTAATTGGTGTTACCTTTCAGATTTGTTTATTCCAAAAAAACCAAAAAAACCAAAAAAAAAGTAGTAACCTTTGCTATGTTTGGATGTCATTTAATGTTGTGAATCAACCGTTGTTTGTGGACTATCGGCTACAGTCAGGTGTTATTGGAGCCACCGAGCATCGTGTTTGCAACGGTGTCACAACTCCGTTCGCTCTGAGAGAGCTCTCGTCTCTGTGAGTCCGTGTCTCTCAGACTTTTCTCACATCATTCAACCAACATAGTAACGCTTAGTAATGCACGCCGTTACCTCAGTAACGGTAACGGTGTTGCCAAGATGAGAAAAGTAATTAATTGGATTACTCACTACTTAAAAAAATAACGCCGTTAGTAACACCGTTATATTCTCACGCCGTTATAAACAACACTGGTGGCGGCTTAAAGTCAGGTGCTCCTTGTAGCGCGAAAATTATGGTACTTATGTGCTATACTGTCCCAAGTGTTGACTGATTCTTGAGCTGTCACTGAACAATATTTGTCTTATGTCGATTGACAGCTGTGATATGTCACATTTCTCACACTTGTTTTATTCTAATGTTTTAAGGATTGTCAAACACACTGTTATCTATTTCCCCTTGCAGATGTTCTAGTAGAACTGCTATACAGTTATCGTACTGCATGTTTTTGTTTTCGATTTCCGATCTTTTTCCATCCTAGTCTATACTTCTCGGCATTCAGTTTAAAATGGCATCTCTGTCTCATTCATCTCTGAACATTCTCATTTTATTGCTTATCTTGTTTCACATTTTCAGTATGTATTTTTCCTTTTCTACTTTCCAACTGAACCGTTTAAGGCAAAGTGCAGCCCTACATTGGGTCTCCAGTCTGCCATACTCCCCCCCAGGAAATGTTTTCTGTGCCTCAGTTTCTAGTTGCTTGCTCAAGTAGGGTTTATTTGAGGTTCACTTTGTACAAACAAGTAAGGAGTGTGGTCATGGACCTGCTTCATGTGTTGAGTGCCTTGAGAAAACTTTCATTGTGATTTGGCGTTGTATATATAAATAAAATTGATTTGAAATAATCTTTGCCTCTTTTTCATGAGGCTTGCTATTCCAGAATACTTTCACTAACTATCATGGTTCTGCAAAGTTCACAGGCTTTTGCTCTTTCTGGTAGGGTAGGACACTTTTTTTTCCAGCCCCGGAGCTATGGAAACTTTTTTCAGCTATTACACTGGAGCTGAACTTTATCACTACCCCCTTTTTTGTGACATGAATGCCTTTTTGTATAAACTAATAATAAAAAAAGTATAATATTTTGCATAACTCTGAAATGCATCGATTATCACTTCATTTAGTTATTGTACCATGTATCCTCCGAGCCTTTACAAGCTAATTTGGGGTGAAAAGCAGATCAGGGTTCAAGCTTTGATTCACTTAGTATTATAGTTGTCATTCAAAAATTAATGAAACTAAATGCCTCTTTATGGGGAAATCTGACAAAGAAGACACCATACTGTATATCATGGCATTGAAGAAAATACCAAAAGCAGCCTGCAATAGGAGCCGACCTAGGGCCAGACCATAGAAACTCTCCAATGTATAAAGCTGTATAAAATGCTACACATGCTCCAGGCTGTGTTTATCGCACGTGCAAATGGATGTACTTAATTTCAGTTTTATCTCACTCAATTACTCAAACACAGATATGCAAACATTCCACACGGCCATTTCTATTTATAGCACCTGTCTCACTAATAGATCACATGCTCAAATAAACTAGCATGGAAGCTCATCAATCACCATCATTAAATGTCAGAACATTGGAAGCATATTTATACGTAAGACTTCATTTGAAATTGCTTTTACCGAGGGTTCACATTTCATGATACATTGAGAGATAATTCATCGGGAAGTGATATAAGCTATATAAGTAATTTTTTTTGTGTATATACTGTTTGAGCGTACATGTATGCCTGAGAGACTGATACTTAGGTCTCGTGTGTGCATTTTCAGTCTGCCATAGTAGTTAGTCGCATACGTGTCATGTTTGTGTAATTTGATTAGTGTAGTGAATATATACAGTGTTTATTTTCATTAACACATTCAGGATCAAATCAACCACTTATTAAAATGAGGTGTCTTTAGAAAGGAGGCATTCTTTTGTAGAATGCTTATGTTGGGGCAACACCTAGTTTACTGATGTTTGATCGGTTGACAGATAATTGTGGATGTTACATTGGGAATTAAGTGTGGACCGTATTTGTCGGACTATAAGTCACACCTGAGTATAAGTTGCACCAGCCATAAAATGCCCAATAAAGAGGAAAAAAACATATATAAGTTGCACTGGAGTATAAATCGCATTTTGGGGGGAAATTTACTTGATAAAATCCAACACATAGAACAGATGTCATCTTGAAAGGCAATTTAATATAAAAAAATACAATAGAGAAAAACATGCTGAATAAGTGTACAGTATGATGTTACATGATGCATAAACAACGAAATGCGAATATACTGTCCTCACCAGGACGCTACGGCTCGGTCCAGGCTATAGAGCAAGCTAAACTCCCAAATGACGATGCTGGACGTCCGTATAATTTGCTAAATGAATTTCATCCTCGATACCAAACAGGTTCGCATCAATGTAAATAAATGATAATCAACTGCTATTACAGCAACAACGCAAACTGTTAGCATGAGTTCGCTAGCATTAGCACATCGTTCAAACAACCACACAACTGGCTCTACGTGTCCAACCGCGGGTGGAAAATACACAACAACAACAGAAAAGATGATACACACAGGGGTTGCCTCTGTAGAGAATATTTTACAAGCATAAACAATGAAAGCAGTTTCGCAGATGTTTCTCTCTCTCTCTCTCTCTCTCCCTGTCTCTCTCTCTCTCTCGCCCACTCGCTTAGAGACGCTGCGTAACTGTCTGTCTTCTTCTGGCCTGTGAGCGCTATTTTTTTGCGTAAACAAGTGCGAGTGTGCCCCCACTTGGGCGTGAAAGTGCCACAAACTAAAAGCATACATTTCAATATAAAAAAAGTCAATAATACGAATGAACACACATTGCCAAAGGCAGAACGCAAACGTGGCCATAGCTATTAAATTATTCAGATAACTATAGCATAAAGAGCATTCTAACAAGTTTGCCAAACCATCAGTGTCACTCCAAAACACCACAATAACATGTGAAATGATATCATAATGTGTTAATACTTTCACACATAAGTCGCTCCTGAGTATAAGTCGCACCCCCAGCCAAACTATGAAAAAAACTGTGACTTATAGTCCGAAAAATACGGTATATTTTTGCAACTGTCCTATCATTAAGATGAGGAAAAGAACAATAGTAATAAGGGAGCGTGGATATTTTTAGATTATTAATCCCACTAGTTTGAACTGGACGATTTGTGTTTATAATTAATTGTCTTAGATGTTTTGTTGTTGTTTTAATCATTCAAATTAGGATGTCCAGTACTATGAATGTGATAAATTCATTCAACATGTTGAGTCGTTGCTTGTTGTGTGGAATGTTTCCACTCTTGACCCAATGCTGTTCTGGGCCAGCAGCTCTCCTATCTGACAGCCAACTTCTTGTGGCCATTTCCCCAGAGATTAGACTGAAGTGGACATATCCAGTGAGACATAGGCTAACAAACACAAAATCTTTGGTCCTGTGCCGCATGTGACATGTACACCACTGAGCAGTTACGTTCCCTGTGGTGTCACAAAGAAGGATACGTTTGTGCTACCTACTCTGGAAAGATGAGCAGAGGAAACATTACAGTCATTGCCAGTCCAATTTTAAGTGTAAGAGTATATGAAACAACTTGGGATTTGAAAGTATATGGCTGTATGTGATTGACTCACTGAAGAGGGCAGAGTTTGATTCAGTTTTGAGCATCTATGTTGAAATGAGTCTGAATGTAAATTGGTTCTCTTAGAGACATGTATATAATTGCAGGAGAGCAGAGAACCATGACTATGCTGTATTTTCTATATGGTGACTTTTCACACTTTACAATAAGGGTCCCTTAATTAACATTAGTTAAGGCAATTTTAGACAATAACAAGATAATAGATAATAACCCTAACCCAAGATAATAACAAATAATAAATTACATGAAAATAATTCATTTAATCCCTTATCTAACATCAATTAATGTATTAATTAACATGGGTTAATGCATTAGTTAATGCATTTCAAGACAATAACTAATGTTTAAGTAGCATTACAATGAAAAATTGCTTATTCAACGTTTATTAATATATTAATTAACATGAGTTAATGCATTTGTTAATGCATTAGTTAATGCATAACCAGACAGTAACTAATAGTTTGGTAAAATTAAAAATACTGTATATATAGGCCTGTTTAGGGTTAGGGTTTGTTAACTTAAAAAGCGTTTATAATTTCTTAGTTAAGGCACACATGTGCTACACTTTACAATAAGGGTCCAAAAAGCATTCAGTAATGGTTAATAAAGGTTAAGAGGGGGGAACTTAAGCATTTATAATTTCTTAGTTAAGGGATACGTGTGCTGCACTTTACAATAAGGGTCCAAAAAGCATTCAGTAATGGTTAATAAAGGTTAAGAGGGGGGAACTTAAGCATTTATAATTTCTTAGTTAAGGGATATGTGTGCTACACTTTACAATAAGGGTCCAGAAAACATTCAGTAATTGTTAATGAAGGTTAAGTAATATAAATAAATACTTATTAATGTATACTGGTACTAGTAAGTGGTTATGTTATTTTAAAATGAGAAACATTGCTCTGTGAGTCATTGGGTGCTGCTAACCTAACCTTAAGTATGGTGTTATTTCACGTGAGCGTACCTCGTAAGTATCACTTTACCTTAATTAACCATTACTGAATGCTTTTTGGACCCTTATTGTAAAGTGTAGCACATGTGTCCCTTAACTAAGAAATTATTAATGCGAAGTTGAAGAAGTCTAACCATATATAGGTTTATATTTTTTTTTAATTTTACCAAATCATTAGTTGCTGTTTGGTAATGCATTAACTAATGAATTACCTAATGCTAATAAATCATGTTAATTAATATATTAATAATTGTTAGATAAGCAATTATATGAATTATTATGTTACTTAAACATTATTTATTGTCTGAAAATGCATTAACTAATGTTAATCAAGGGACCATTAATGTAAAGTGTTACCAACATGCTTTCATACTCTGCTATATATTCTGTGTTTTCAGTCAAATTGGGCATCTGCCGCCACCACCATATTTATATGATTTGAACCATTACTTGTGTTTTAATCTACAACAATGTTTAACTTAAATTATTACATGGAACTTTAATGTGTATTAAATGATAAAGCTTTGGGTCATTGACGCTAAAATGTGCGTGAAAGATCTAACTGGTAAAGCTTCAGCAATTGAATGGGAACCACTTCTAACTACAGTGTATCACAATGAGTACACCCCTCTGCAGATATTTAGGTATATCTTTTCATGGGACAACACTGACAAAATGACATTTTGACACAATGAAAAGTGGTGAAAGTGAAAAGTAAACTGTGTGCAGCTTATATAATAGAGTTAATTTATTTTCCCCTCAAAATAACTCAAAATATAGCCATTAATATCTAAACCTCTGGCAACAAAAGTGAGTACATCCCTTAGAAACTACATCCCTAAATATCCAAATTGAGTACTGCTTGTCATTTTTCCTCCAAAATGTCATGTGACTCGTTACAGGAGTGCTGTCAGCATTGCTGCAGAGATTGAAGAGGTGGGGGGAGGGTGTCATTCTCCATGCTTGACTGTAAGCATGACACACTTATCTTTGTATTCCTCACCTGGTCACCGCCACACATGCTTGAGACCATCGGAACCAAATAAATTCATCAGACCATAGGACAGGGGTGGGCAAACTATTCCACAAAGGGCCGCAGTGGGTGCGGGTTTTTGTTGCAACCCATTAAGAGGACACCTTTTCACCAATCTGCTATTTTACACATGCAATCAGTCGATTGCAGTCAGGTGCTTCTCATTTCTGGTGAAACCTCATTGGTTAAACCAGGGGTTTTCAACCCAGTCCTCAAGGCACACTGTGGGTCCTGGTTTTTGTTCCAGCCGATCCAGCAGAGACAGTTGAACCAATGAGGCTTCTGCTAAAACAAGCCACACCTGACTGCAATCAACTGATTGCACTTGTAAAACACCAGATTGGGGAAAAAGTGTTGTCATCTTGTTTGGTAAGAATGAAATCCTGCACCCACAGTGTGCCTTAGTGGAATAGGTTGGGAACCCCTGGGTTAAACTATCTGTGCTGGGTCAGTTGGAACAAAGACCAGGACCCACTGCGGCCCTCGAGGACCGGTTTGCCCACCCCTGCCATAGGACATGGTTCCAGTAATCCATGTGCTTTGTTGACATGTCTTCAACAAACTGTTTACGGGCTTTCTTGTGTACTGTCTTCAGAAGAGGCTTCCTCCTGGGGTGACAGCCATGCACACCAATTCGATGTAAAGTACGGCATATGGTCTGAGCACTAACAGGCTGACCCCCCACCTCTTCAATCTCTGCAGCAATGCTTACAGCACTCCTGTAATGAGTCACATGACATTTTGGTGGGAAAATGACAAGCTGTACTCGATTTGGACATTTTGGGATGTACGTAGTTCCCAAGCGGTGTACTCACTTTCGTTGCCAGGGGTTTCGATATTAATGGCTATATTTTGAGTTATTTTGAGGGGAAAATAAATAAACTCTAATATATAAGCTGCACACAGACTACCTTTCATTGTGTCAAAGTGCCATTTTGTCAGTGTTGTCCCATTAAAAGATATACCTAAATATCTGCAGAAATTCAAGGGGTGTACTCACTTTTGTGATACACTGTATACCCACCTTTTTTTCTTCAGCCATAGTTGGTGTACATGCCAAGGCATGGAAAATTCTGCTGCATGATGATAGTAAAGACATTGAATGGTCACAAGGCAAGGTTGCTATAAATGCTTCTGTTCTGTGATATCGCCAACTGCCAATGAAAATGCAGCTGTTTTGCATATGAATGGAGCTACCCAATCAGTGTAAAGCTTATTTACATGCTGCATATGAATGTCAAATCAGTCTGCATCACTTGCCAGGTGGAATTTATCATATGTGTAGCTTGAAAAAAAAGGCATATTGGGTATTTCTAAGGCAAATTATTTTGAAATGTCGATAAAATATGAAAGATGACAGCGAATTCATTATGTTTTAGTTAATTGCAAAAGTAGTTGTGTACTGGATCATCTCTATTTCAAAATGAGTCATAACATGATTTGTCGATTAATCAATCAACGGGAACACTAACACAATTTCAGTGTTACAACTCATGCCAGCTATAATTGTGATTGAGCCAGGGATAGAGATGATTTCCCACAAATGATATAGATTACATAATTCCCTAAATCGAGTTTGTTTATTTGCTCTGTTGACTAATCAATCAAGGCGATCATTAATACAGCTTTACAATTACAACTCATGCCAACCATAATTGTGATTCAGCCTGAAATGGAGATGATTTCTATATATTCTTTGATACTTGGAAATGTGCTTGGTGACTTGCTTCCATAAGTCTGGAGGGCACTGCAATCGTTGTAGCCAATGTTTTTACTGTATCAATTGCTGTCATTCTCACTGTGTCCTGCATGCATAGATGGCATGCTAAATAAAAGGAGAGTCTGCTAAGCTGCTCTTACGGAGTCTTGGTCACAGTGTATTGTCATTTGATTAATGGGGCAGAAGAAGCCCTCCACTCTCTCACTTGAGGGGAGTATTATCATGCATATCTCAGTCATGTTGATTGAGTGTGTTCCAGCAGGATGTAACTGATGTAATGTGTTGGACAGATAACGTTGTGTTTTGTAAAAAATGAAATGTTCAAAATGTGCTAATGGATGTAAATTCAAACTAAAATCTAAAACAGCTATTTTATTTGCGATTGACGTGTCACCATAAAATTCATGTCAATAACTTTTCCATTGCCATTAAAATGTTAGTATGCTATAAGTTTTACATTTGCTGTTATTTTTAATGCAAAAATAAGGTGCTTCACAGATGTTCTGCAGGATATAAAGTGTGAGACAAATCACCACATTATTTGGGGGAGTGAGTTGATGTTCCATTTAATTATTTCTGACATTAAGAAGAGGCTTATAAGGCATAAATTTGACAAGACAAAAGTTAAACAATGAAAAGAAAAAACCACAGACATCTGTCACCATGGAAAATGATCTGGGTATTAATTATTTCACCATTTTCAAGCAATTACTTTGATATTATTTATTTATTTATTCATTTTTTGGGTAGAAAAGGTTCCTGGAAGTTCCCCTTGCTGCTATGATAAACCATTTATTACATTTTGTCTGTCCAGTCCAGGATCTTTTCTTCTGTTTTGTGACCTACCCGGATTGTGGTTTTCAGACATGCAGTGGTATGAAAAAGTATCTGAACCATTTGGAATTCCTCACATTTCTGGATAAAATCACCATCAAATGTGATCTGATCTTTGTCAAAATCACACAGATGTAAAAACAGTGTCTGCTTTAACTAAAACAACCCAACATTTATAGGTTTTCATATTTTAATGAGGATAGCATGCAAACAATGACAGAAGGGGGAAAAATAAGTAAGTGAACCCTCTGGCTAAGAAGACTTAAAGAGCAATTGAAACAATTTTTACCAAAAATTTTAAGTAAGGTGTGTGTCCAATCACTGATGAGTGGTTTAAAGCTGCCCTGCCCACTATTAAACACACACCTGGTAAGAATTGTCTTGATAAGAAGCATTGTCTGATCATGGCTCGGTCAAAAGAGCTGTCTGAAGACCTGCGATCAAGGATTGTTGATTTGATGCTCGCAAAAAGGCAAGGCAAATTTATTTATATAGCACAATTCAAAACAAGGCAATTAAAATTGCTTTACATCACATGAAGATCATAAAAATCACATTAAAATCAATAGAACGTAAAAAATAAGAATCGAAATAGGAAATAAAATTATATATAAAAATTGCATTTAATCACGAATAGAATAAAGGATAAATGAATAAAAATAAAACAAACACTACTACTACTGCTAATAATTGAAATCAGCAATGGAGATAAGCACAAGAGGAATAGAAAGCGCATAGATTGACATATATAGACAGTTATGGATATGCAGTGGTAAACCAAACTGTTTTTAGCCCTGATTTAAAGGAGCTAACAGTTTGAGCATACTTCAGACCTTCAGGTAACTTGTATAAAAAGGTGTGGTGGAAAAATGGAACAGCTCACCAACATCGACACCTCATCCCCAAGCATGGTGGAGGGAACATCATGATTTGGGGCTGTTTTGCGGCTTCAGGGCCTGGACAACTTGCAATCATTAATGGAAGATTGGATTCAAAAGTTTATCAGGATGTTTTGAACTTCAGAAGAACAAAATACACTTTCTGGAGTGGCCAAGTCAAAGTCCAGATTTGAGCCCCATTGAGATGCAGTGGCACGATCTAAAGACAGCCATTCATGCCAGACATCCCAGGAATCTGGCTGAACTACAGCAATTTTGTAGAGAAGAATGGGCCAAGACTAGTCCTGATCAAGTGCCAGACTGATTTTGCAGCTACAGTAAGTGTCTGGTTGAAATTATTGCTGCCAAAGGGGTGGCCACAAAATATTAAATGTCATGGTTCACTTACTTATTTTTCCCCCTTCTGTCATTGTTTGCATACTATCCTCATTATAATATGAAAACCTATAAATGTGTGGGTGGTATTAGTTAAAGCAGACACTGTTTTTTCATCTGTGTGATTTTGACAAAGATCAGATCACATCTGATGGTCATTTTATGTAGAAATGTGAGAAATTCCAAAAGGTTCAGATACTTTTTCATAGTACTGTACATGTATGGGCGCTAACTTGCTCAGCTGCATTCTGAATAGATGGAAATGCAATGTGCAATAGTGTCATACCTGAAATGATGTCATACCTGTTTAAATGTTCTAGATTCCGCTGATGAAGTAAAGATAATTTACTGTACCAATCGGACCCATTCATTTATAAGAGACCAGACTAAACAATGACACATCCTCAATCACAATGTTATTTTTGAAAATAATAATACTACACAAGAAATATACCGTGAACACTCGTATTGTCGTTGCTCAGCCACATAGTCCTGTGCCATCCCATTTGAAAGTTAATTCTCTTCCTAGGCTCTGAGATCGGTGATCAATTGTCAAATTGAGTTTGTTAATAAGTTAGTTAACTAAGTTCTTTGTTGACTGTCTGTCAAATGTTGTTCACCTACCAGTAAAGAAAAATTAGGAAATGTAATGTAGTCATTTGATAGATATGTCATCAACATATGTGCTTAAAACGATACATTACCTGCTGCATTCAGACATACTGCAAGTCGGGAACGTACCAGGCTTGTGACTAGGTCGCGAGCCGACAAATTGCATTTACTCGTAGCGCATACTGGGTAAATCCCGGTACATTGCCGGACTTCATCATATGTCTGAAAGGGTCTAGAGAGAGGTCCTAAATGATCTGAGGCCTCAAGAAGAAATGGCTAATGTGCTGTAACTGGCAATTTGAATTTAAGTGTCATTACAGCTCTTTTAATATTGCCAGCTTAAATAAATATGCCTGAAATCATACTCATGTACATGCTCTGCACTTTATTAAGAAGATTTAGTTTTTTGATTGAATTTGTGTTCATCTATGGAGCGGCACTGGTTAGCATGAAAACTCCCAGTTATGAGATCAAGTGTTTAGTTCTGGGCTGGAGATTTTCCTGTCTGGAGTTAGCATATTCACCACATGCCTGTGTGAGTTTTCCAGTTACCCCTATCTCCTCCCACTCTTCAAAAATGTATTATAGGTTGATTTAACACTTAAAATTGTCAATTGGCGTATATGTGAGTGTGAATGTTTGTTTGACTTGATGTTGCAATGTTTTTGTCATATGTATTTTGCTCAAAGGGACATTTTTTCCTCACATTAAATGGAGCAAAAAGATGTATACAGTGTGGTCCGTCTTTGATCACCATTTTATTATTATTTACAATGTCACTGGTGCAGGCATTTTCATTTTGGATGTCAATTTATTGAACTGTCTTATATCAAACCATCGTCTTGTGTTTGAATAAATCGACCCATGTCAAGACAAGTTATTGTTCTGATAACTGAGAGTAAAAATGCAAATTGTCCAAGCTGCCAATCAGTTATGTGCTCAGCACACCATACTCGCCCTATTCAAAATGGAAACCATAAATAATAGCTGTCTGACACTTTTCTATCAGGCCTCAGACGCGTATGAATATGAAAAATATGATCAGCATCATGATTATAAACCCAGCTTGGTGTCAGTATAGGTTCAACAGAAGGCCTGGTTATGAATATCCAATTACCCAGTGCAGTAACAACACTCCTGGGATGGCAGCTGTGAAACTGCCCTGATCGCGACTCCTACAGCCTGCCTTCTGTTTTATATGTGTTATGGAAATAGCCTTAAATGCTGCAGGCTGGGTCCCGGATGGTCATAAGGCAGAAGCATTAAGGCCACTGTTTCCGATGAAGGCATCCTGTTTTAATGAGTTCTTCATACAATACAGCCTTTTCAAGAAAGAAAGTGAAGATTGAAAGTGTTATTTACAGTGGGATTGTTCAAGCATTACTCCCTCAGGGGCAATGGTTGTTACTGTCTTCCAACTCCTACTGTTATATGGTACAGTATCAATGTCTATGTTTTGCATTTATTATTCATATTTTATAAAGCGTCATCACCAAAAAGGTAAACACCCAAAACACCTTTTAAACGGCTAAGCCAAAGTTTACAACAGCATACCGGGTGGAGTCTTCACGCTTTTGTATGAAAAGCCAGTTTGTGGGTGTTACACTAGGGGCCCACACTAACAAATCAGTTTAAATAATTGCTGGAGCAAGTGCTCCATCACCCCACTCCTCCAATAAAATTGGGCACCAATCACTAAAATTAGAATCAGGAAAAAACAGTAGAATGCATTTAACTTATGTATTTATTTGTGTTAAAAAACAATCAACTTAGTTAATAACACAGCTATTAACAATTATTTCACAGAGATGAAGGGAATCGGCAGGGGATATAAAAATGAGTGCTGTCTAATTTATCGCGTTAACGGGCGGTAATTATTTTTTTAAATGAATAACGTTAAAATATTTGACGCATTGTACACATGCGCGGAATGACCCGCTCATGCATTGCCTCAAACAAAATACAAAGACGCCATTTTTTATGTACATTGAGAGCTAAGAGGCTGAGAAAGGTGAGTGGACGCAGGTGTTCATTGGACCGCACCATTTATTGGCGTAAGCTTCGGCAACTCCTTCACAACAAACATAAGTATCATTTAGTGAAAGCACAACAAAAAAATATTCCTATTTCTCAAAAAAATGAATGTTCACAAAAAGAAAAGCGCTCAATGCAAAGAGAACTGGCATTCCCAATCAAAATAGCTATGCAAAATACACATAAAACATACTCAGACTTTGGTCAAACTCTATTCAAACATTTCGTTTAGCTCAACAAATACAATGGATGGCAATATTTAGTCACAATATACAAACTATCAGAGGTCTTGTACGTTGTGAAGCCAGCACTCAAATGACGTGGATGGACCAGTAAACAGGGAACTACGGCGTCAGTCGAGGGACAAAACACACTAATTGGCTAGATTTCTAAGTAATTTAAATCTCGCCATTGACACCTTGTGGTGAATTTCAATCACTACCTTACGTAGTTAAAGACACTGTGGAAGAACGGCAGGGAGTCAGTGTGACGTCATCATTCGGCGACGTCAACCATGGTGAGCTACTTGTTTATTTTTTGATTGAAAAGTTTACAAATTTTATTAAAACGAAAACATTATGAGGGGTTTTCATTTAAAACTACTGTAACTTGTACTAACATTTATCTTACAAGAAGTACAAGTCTATCTATCCTTGGATCCCTTTAACAGAAAGAATGTTAATAATGTAAATGCCATCTTGTGGATTTGATGTTATAATAAACAAATACAATATTTATGTACAGTATGTTGAATGTATATATTCGTCTTGTGTCTTATCTTTCCATTCCAACAATAGTTTACAGAAAAATATGGCATATTTTACAGATGGTTTGAATTTCAATTAATTACGATTAATTAATTTTTAAGCGGTGATTAACTCGATTAAAAATTTTAATCGTTTGACAGCCCTAATAAAAATACAACTCTACACACAACATGCCCCCCCCACCCCCACCACACACACACACACACGGTACTTTCAGGAGGAATGGGCCAGGATTCCAGAAGAGTACTGTCAGAAACTTGTGGAAGATTGTCCAAAACATTTGACCCAAGTCATGCAGTTGAAAGGAAAGGCTGTTCGATACAATGTATGTAACTTTTGGCCTCCAAGAATACAACATTAAATTATCTAAGAAATTCTCGGTCTCATTATTATGTCAAACGCAATGTTGTTAATCTTACTTTAAAAAAGTAATTAGTTACAGTTACAAATTACTTTTTCCAAAAATTGAGTTAGTAACTCTGTTACCACAATGTAAGAGTAACTAGTTACTCGGCAAAGTAACTCACGTTACTTGTTCTACACATTATTACATTAAACATTCTGTAACGTTTTTCACATCAAAATATGTTTATGTTAACTGATTAAGTTGAATTGTCTTTTACATTCAAAAAAAAAAAATCCCTAGGTCACACTTTTGACATTTTTTAAAAATTTCACCTATATCATAGTGTAATGGTATACAAACTAACTTACAAATGTTGCGAGAAAAAAAGCCTTTTTTTTTCCCTCTTGTACTGAACCATGACGGAAAGTTGCCCGGGAGTTTAAGATGATGTTTTCCACGCTACATGCTAATGCTAGCGAGAACGCAAATGTTATGCTAACGCTCTTAGCTACCTAGCATCGTGTTAGCAACGGCGTCACAACCCCCATCACTCTGCTCTCTCCGTGACTCTCAGACATCTTGCTCATTATTTCACCAAATTGTAGTAACACACTCCTTCAGAACCTCAGTAACGGTAACGGGGTTGCCAAAATGAGAAAAGTAATTCTCACTACTGATAAAAATAATGCCTTTAGTAACGACGTTATATTATAACGGCGGTATTAACAACACTGGTCATATGACAAAATTAAATAATGTCAGTCATCCCGACTGATCTGAAACAGGTGAGGTACTTTTTTGTATGTTTGTTTTTCCCCTCGGCTCAACACCACCATCATGGGCGACGCCCCCTGCCCTGCCCACACCCACTTCCGCTCATAGCACAGAGCTGTTAAACCAGGGATGTCCAAACCGGTCCTCAAGGGCCACTGTTGGTCCTGGGTTTTGTTCCTACCAATCAAGCAAAGACAGTTTAACCAATGAAGTTCCTGCTAAAACAAGCACCACCTAACTGCAATCAACTGATTACACTTGTAAGAAGAGGTGAAAAGGTGTCATCTTGTTTTGTTGGAATCAAATTTAGCCCCCACTGCCAACCCCTTGTGGAATGGTTTGGACAACCCTGTGTTAAATCCAAATCATTTTTTTAGGGGTGAACAAAAATAACTGCCAACCAAAAGTACAATTGAGCACACATTTCATCCAGACCTTTTGAAATGTCTAACTTTTAATCAGTGCTTAATTTGTAAATCATAAGGTGCCGGAACGCAAAGTAAATATGACAGCGCAAGGATAATGGCACGGGGACAGGTCCTGGAACATATGCAGAAAATGGTGCTGGAAACAAAACGCAAATGCCCACTTGCCATGCTATGAGACTTTCCTTTTTTTTTCTTTCTTTTCAATGTGCTTTTCTGACCCGTTTTGAACCATCTTCCTTCTTTTTGAAAAAAGACAATAAATGCAACTGTCTTTTTGGCATGTTGAAATACCGTTTGATCCTGGCTGCTTGCTCCCCAGATGCCGCAAATTTCAAGTTTTTTTTTTCCTTTTTAATGTCAGGGGCGTGATTTCTTGATCTAGCTTTTCAGTGCATTAACAAATCTCCGACGATTTCAAATGACATTAAATTTTTATAAACAACATGCAATTCTTGAGATTTGTTGTGTAAATGAATTTATACATATTATTATTTCATTTTATACTGTAATGTCCGTAACTAAGTGTAATATTCTGATGTTTTCCGGGGCACCCTGAAGTGTTCGCAAGGTTACTGTTGTTTTGGTCACGTGATGCGGGAGTGCGATAGAGAAGCACAGCCTGCCGAGAGCCCCAAGCTGTGTTGGTACTGTTAGTTCCAGTTGTCAGCACGTCGTGTGTTTGATACATTTGTCAAGAAAAAGCTCAAAACAAGACACTATGCACGATCCGTTTAAGAGACGCTGGGACTGGAGAGCTGTGAGTAGTAGGAAGCGAGGGGGAGACGAGCGAGAAGCAAAAGTTCACGGTCGAATGTGGCGGCAGTCTGCTATTATTTTGTTTATTGTTTTCTTATTGTTGCCACGATAAAGTGGAGAAATAAAGTTGCCATCAGCGACTCCTCTCCTTCTTTCCCCTCCAACGTTTTTATAATATTATTACTTTTTATGCACAAGAGGTGCAGGATCTGCCCAAATAAGTCCCCGAACACAGGGAGGCAAAAATCAAGAGGTGCTGGATCTTGTTCCGGCAAGATCCGGCTCAAATTAACCCCATGCTTGTAATACATTAGGAAGTATGTATGTGGCTAAACCTTTGCAAGGTAATGGCATGATACCATTTGATTCTGGGTATCAAAACTGCCTTTGACGATTTACTATTTTATTTTTAAAACAAAGTTCACTTTTTTTTTTTTCTTTTACATGATGATTGGCGTGATAATTTTCTGCTGCATGAATGGAGTAGACTGTAGGCATATTAAAGATATAGGAATAGAGTGAATATTGTTGTGCCCTCCATGAATTTCATATGCTTCCCTTGAGACTGGTGATGGGCCTGCCTAAGCCAAGTATAGTTTGTGACCCCAACATACTGTAGCTCCTTCCTGTTTAAAAAAAAAAAAATGTCCTGTTTTATGAGATCCCGACACTGTTTAATGTGTGGAAATGTGATATTTTATGGCATCATTTTACAGAAAACGTCCCAAAAAGTTATTCCCACCGTTTGTTTGATTTAATTTCATCTTCCCTCTCTCACCCCCCACCTTAAAGGTTAGGCATTAAGGTCTGACAACTGCTGACCTTTCTCACCACATGCATCTATTATGCGGCAGGACTAATCATGCTTTTCTTCTGCATCAGATTGATGTGAGAAGGCAGAAGGATGTGACGTGGAGAAATGTCAAGGTCTTGCTGTTTTCACATTCTGTGGGAGATTCGGCATGGTCCCAGATTCTTTATATCAACTAAAATCATGGCCTCTTTGAAATGAAATAAGCCTTAAACTGTATAAACTCAAACATGTGAACATGGCTCTTACAGTAATTACTGCATGTACGCCTTCACAATTCATTCAATAAATGTAAAGATAGAAATGTTTGTTATCGGCTTATCAACAAAAGTAATACTGTGTAATTGCTGTGATTTCCAATCCTTACTGAGACGAGGAAAATATTTTACATGAGGCATACCGAACAACACAGGTTGAAAAAATGAATGGTGCAAATCAATGGGCAAATCAAATGGGCGTAGGTTTGGTCTCAACATTAGTAAGTACGATATAACCTCATAATCTGCATGTGACATATTGACTTATACTAACTTTCATATTTATTGGTTCAGATGATACACTGTTCGACTCAAACCTTTGTTTTCAAAAGCTACTACAGAAACATTTTGAAAATTTCCAGAATAAATGTCTAGATTTTATTAGCAAATTTAAATTACAATTTTTGAACATAAATCAACATACACACTAAAGACAAACGTGTTATCTCTTAACTATCCAGGACTGCAAAAAATAAACATTTGTCTTAAGACTTGCCATTTTCTAATTAAAGATATTAGGTATAACTGAAAAACGTCTGGGTACAGCATGACAAAAATAAATAAAAATGGAACCTTCCTTCAGGTAAAACACAACCGCATTTGTCCACAAGGACAAACTCAGCAAAAAAAAAAAAAAAAAAAAAAAAAAAGAAAGCTCCTTTGGGTTTTTTAAAGACCACATAAGGCAAACCTCGGTTCACTGCATTTTTGTCACTGTTTAATTAACGTTAACAGTAGAATACACATACAGGAGGACACTTCTTTCTAAGCAGCTTTCTACTCGAGTTTTGCAGTTAGCAAATTCACACAGTTTAATGTTATGCTAACTCTGATGCAAGTTGGACTTTCAGTAGCAAAATTAGTAGTGTGTTCCCCACCTCCACAACATTGACGTCTTTTTACATTACGTACAGTGGCTGCTGCTGCTGCTGGTGCTGCTGTTGGCCCAAAAATAATGTCCCTCCCTTCGAAGGGGGAGGAGGAGGCGGCATGTTGTGTGCACGCTTCGGGATTGGGGGGGCGGTGACAAGTCATCAGCCAATCAAATGTGTGTTTGCAGAAAAAAAAAAAGAACTGGCATGGGGTAAATGTCAGTAGTCTAAAAATCATGAAAATAATTAACTTAATTACGGTTGGGTCAATTCTATCCTTACAACATATGGGAAGACAATCTAAATTACCTATATGACAGGTCATTATATAATGCAAATACGGTTGCTTAATAGTTGTTGGGGACAATTTGAGCATCCTTAAACGTTGGTAGGGTTGTGTCTAGTGTAGCACCGATACCATTTTTTGGGTCCGATACCAATACAGATACCTGGCTGTGCAGTATCGGCCGATACCGATACCATTCCGACGCCACTGTTTGCAAAAAAAAAAAAAAAATATATATATATATATATATATATATATATATATATATATATATATATATATATATATATATATATATATATATATGTGTATAAGGGATGCAACAATACAGTTAAGTCACGGTTCGGTACGATTTTCGATACAATTCATTACATTTAATGCTCTGAAACAGAAAATACAACTGTTATTATTATTATTTTTTTTTTTTTGCTAACAAGCAAAAATAACAGTGCCATCATATAAACAAGCATTTTAGTGCATAATATTTATGTGCCCACTTCTTACTGATGTGAAGAAATTTTGTATATAAGTGCTGAGAACAATATTAACTGTTTGTAAAGTGGGGCACACGGTTGATTGCTGCAGCTCTCTTAGCAGCTATATTTACCATATAAGCAAAACATCCTATTTGTGGTCTGAGTCCATCTGTAACATGTGCTGAATTAACAGTATTTGCAGCGTTATAGTCACTGGTATGGATTGATTTGGCCTGCTTAACTTCCATTCAGTCATGGCGGTTTCTAATTCATCAATGGACAATATGGCGTCGCTCTGGGCTCACGTAGCTAATGGCATGGGATCTAATGAAGCATATCTAGGTTGCTATTTAATGATATCTAGTGTGTGCGCGCGAGAGTTAGCATGGGATCTAACACAGGACATCTAGGTTGCTATCTGATGATATCTAGTGTTCGCGCTGCACCGCTTGAGTGTTTTCTGGCCACAGAAGTCACTTCTGCTCATTACTGCACAACACCAGCATATGAGAATCGACTTTCATAAACAAGACGAGTTTGAAGTATGGCGCTCTTAATTTGCCACTCATCGTTCATCATGAAACCATGAGTTTGCTTAGTCTCTCACGGTCTTAACCTTTCTGATCCCATCGTCACTCCAACATCGGGCGTTAGCTTACGCATGCTAATCGTTTGTGAATGCCATGTTAGAAAAGCAGCGCAACTTCACGGATATGCGTTGTAGTGAACATCCTGAATATTGAAGACAAAAATATTATCGTGTGGTAATTTCGAGTCAAAAACATACAGATGTCATGCATCGGGATTTGGGAAGTTAGCTCACGTGGGGAGGATAGTTCATTTCCGCTCAAGTGACGCCAGTTGATGGTATCGGCGCCCTAAATGTTGGTACTCGTTGATACCGATACCTCCAATTCGGGCCGGTTCGGCACCCCCTGCCGATACTGGTATCGGTATCGGTGCAACACACGTTGTGTCCTTACCTTCCCTGTGCAAACCTACGCCCTTGGTGTATATTGTGAGGCAAAACTCACAAAAGCTTTTATTGCATCTCAAACTACAACCAGAATAATGTTAAATGAATAACTTTCAAAACTGAAGACTATTTTGACTATAGCTAACGCGTTTATATACCAGGGATATACAGCTGTAGTAGTTGGCCAATGAGTCTTAAAAATGAATGCACTATTTCACTTTTTTTTTTTTCTTACTGTCTTGAAAACTTGTTCCACCATTGTAGTTTGACTATCTATTGAAGTGCAAGTGGAGGAGAGGTGAATTGCTGTCTGAGTAGAGGCCGTTTCCCATGAATGCCACAGAGAATAAATTGATGGTGGACGTCCTTTGACAGAGAGCATCAGCTTTGATGTTGAAGCACATGTGGACAGTTAGACAGTTGCCTGCACTGAACTGTGTGCATGATTGATCATTTGGGCCAGAAATGATTTAGATAGCTACTGATTTTAAATATTATTTATAATGCAGGGGGTTGAGCAGTTCCAATTCCACCCCTTTGCAGCCGATTTGAATTGCCCATGGTGCAGATGGACTGGGGGAATGTACGGATAGATTAAACGAAACAACCCAGAGGTCCATTTTCATAATTATGTTCTTGTGCCAAGCCTGACTGCTTGGCTAGCACTCATATAGAGGGCAGGACAGAAAGAGAGGAAGCAAAGGGAAATCAATAGCTTCTTCGAGGAGGGGGAGACAAGTCTGGAAAAAGGCAGTCTGGCTCCCGTGGATGCATTAGAGCTTCAACACAAAAGAAAAGATGTTGAATGAGTTTAAAACACTGTGTGTGTGTGCCACCTTAGAGACGCTGTGTTCTCTTGGCTTTATAGGGGGTACCAAAGCTATCCCTCTGGTACCTACCCACACACATATATGCACACACCTTCTGCCTTTATGATATGTTTGTATTAATTTCAATTACCTTTGTGTCCCTTTTCAAGCTTGATATATGCTTTATATTGTGAATGACTATGCATTAAAGACATGGGCCACAGTCAGGCAACTCACATGCCACGATTGTCTTTGAAATTGGTTTGTGGACTACACATTGATATTTATGTTTTTATCTATACTTATATATAAATGGAACTTTGCCTGTGTATGTGGGGGGGGGGGGGGGGGGGTCTGCGTGTTCGTTCCCTCTGTACTCCAAAACGGCTCGGTGGATTTTGAGAAAATTTTACACAGTTGTACTTTGGGTAACACTTTACAATAAGGGTCCTTTAATTGAAATTAGTTAATGCATTTTAGACAATAACACATGTTTAAGTAACATGAAAATAATTCATTTAATCCCTTATCTAACATTTATAATATATTAATGAACATAAGTTAATGCATTAGTTGATGCATTTTAAAACCTTAACTAATGTTTAAGTAACATTACAATAATTATTATAATTGCTTATCTATCATTTATTAATATATTAATTAACATGAGGAAATGCTTTGGTTAAAACATTTTAAGACAATAAATAATGTTTAAGTAACATTACAATAATTAATATAATTGCTTATCTAACATTTACTAATATAATAATTAACATGAGTTAATGCATTAATTAATGCATTAGTTAATGCATCAGTTAATGCATTAGTTAATGCATAACCAGACAGTAACTAATAGTTTGGTAAAATTAAAAAAATATGTAGACCTATATAGGGTTAGGGTTTGTTAACTTAAGCATTTATAATTACTTAGTTAAGGGACACATGTGCTACACTTTACAATAAGGGTCCAAAAAGCATTCAGTAATGGTTAATAAAGGTTAAGGGGGGTTGGGGGGGCTTATGCATTTATAATTTCTCAGTTAAGGGACACATGTGCTACACTTTACAATAAGGGTTCAAAAAACATTCAGTAATGGTTGATTAAGGTTAAGTAATATAAAATGTTATTAATATATACTGGTACTAGTAAGTCATTATGTTATTTTAAAATGAGAAACATTGCTGTTTGAGTCCTTGGGTGCTGCGAACCTAGCCTTAAGTATAGTTTTTTTTTTTTTTTTTTTACATGAACGTACCTCATAAGCATTACTTAACCTTAATTGACCATTACTGAATGTTTGTTGGACCCTTAATGTAAAGTGTAGCACATGTGTCCCTTAACTAAGAAATTATAAATGCTTAAACACCCCCCCCCCCCCCCCCCCCCCCTTAACCTTTATTAACCATGACTGAATGCTTTTGGACCATTATTGTAAAGTGTAGCACATGTGTCTCTTAATTAAGAAATTATACATGCTAAGTTAACAAACCCTAACCCTATATAGGCCTATATATTTTTTAAATTTTACCAAACCATTAGTTACTCTCTGGTTATGCATTAACTAATGCATTAACTAATGCATTAACTCATGTTAATTAATATATTAATAAATGTTAGATAAGCAATTATATATTAATTATTTTAATGTTACGTAGACATTAGTTATTGTCTAAAAATGCATTAACTAATGTTAATTAAGGGACCCTTATTGTAAAGTATTACCCTACTTTGTCTGGGAGTGTTTTTAGATAGGTTTGATCTATGGGCCTTCATTTAGTGTGTAAAATTAATTTGAAACTCCAAAAATAAGCATAGAAAATCCCTGCTTATGTAGGCGACAGCATCGTGTCTCTTGCGATTACAATGCCACAGCTGGCTTTCAAACGTTACGGTTTTATGTACAAATGTAAATGATACATTGTGGCTTTGAATGCTCTACAACAAGACGCTGGATTTAAAAAAAGATGTAAAAATTTCCAGAATATTACTAAGGGATTGTTTCGGCTGGATATTCATTCTGTAGCAAGTGTTATGGCACGCCACTGGTGGATAATGTTCTCTTGAAACCCACTCTCTCCTCCTATGGCCTTCTTCATTAAGACATTGGGAATTTGAAGTCTGTTGAGAAGGTCACTTGAAGAGTCATCATAGCTCCCTGACATTTATGTAGTACTTTGGAGGGGTCAACAACCAAAGCATGGAATATTGCAATATTATTGCCAGCATCATTTTTTGTGTTACATCAGGTGCCTCCCCTCTTTGGTCTGTTGCAGTGCGTCTGCGTTTGTGGCCACACGCATGTTATTGTACTCATCTGAACTGTGTCGTCATCCGCCCCCACTTGTTAACTCATGTACAATTCAAATGTCTTCCCACTAGCAGTGCTGGTTTACCCCTCCAACAGCCTGCAGCAAAATTATCATATTTATCAGTGAACCAGCCACATTTTTTAGCTGTTATATTCAATCCTCAGCCAAGCACAGTAGCGCTGTAAATCACTCTCTGTCAGGCTTCCATGCAAACTCAGGCGTGGTTGTCAAGGAGATGACGGTGATGGTGAAGTGTATTGTATTTCCACAGGTTCCAGCCAGCTCTTAAGTCTTAACTCATAAAGACCCTGAGAGCATCACAAAGTCAGGTTACATATTTTCCTTTTTAATAATGTCTTTGTCAAGCCTAAGCGTTATGTGCCAGTACTTTTTCTGCATAGTTTGAGATACATTCCGATTAGCACATTGCTGCAGATACGGGTCTGTCTCATTTTAAGTACCGTTAACATTGGTTTAGCGTTATGAAGAAGATTGTGTTTCTTACCTTAAAAATAGTTTCAAACATATACTTTCTTGTGAAAGGGTACTCCTTACAGTAAGCGACCAAGCATGATATCACTGAAGTCAATATATACTGTATAGTCAGGGGTGCACATAAGTGGTCCGCATGCGCGCATGCGTACTGGACGTAGACAAATGCTCTGGCCCTCAACGACTTCCAAACGCTTTTGCGTACCGATGGCTGACCACTGTATTTGCGGCGGACACGAGAAAATAACTTCTCAAAATTTTGAAGAGGCAGGCCACACTGAGTAATTACTTTAGTGATGGGACGAAATGAGCCGAGGTTCCGAAGCTTGTGTCGAGTAATAGGAGGGGGGTTTCCACGAAGCTTGTAGCGAGGCGCGCTTCATTTCGGCAAAACCCGGAAATGATGACGTGGGAAGCCTCGCCGGCGGCCGCCGGCCGGCTGAATCTCGTGAGTGCTTCGGAAGTGATCCAACGTTTGGCGCACATTGCAAAAACAGGACAGACTACGGTATAAATTGGTTGCAAAACGCAATGGCGATCGCCTGTTATCTCACATTTTGTGGATTTCGGGCTCCTGTACTTGTTACATCTGTGCGCAACAGTGCAACCAGTGCAATCTTTTTTAGAGCCTTGTCCTTTACTTGCGATGGAACCTGCGCGAAAAGAGCGATCCTCCCCTGTATGGGAACATTTTGATTTGATTGCTTTCAATAAGGTAAGGGAGAAAAACTACTTTAATATAAATGTTAGTGTGTGTGTGTACCTATCTGAACCAAACATCAACAGAATGAACAATCCATTAGTGTACTGGGAGGCACAAAAGAATACCTACCCAAATTTATATAAACTGGCACTCACATTTCTCTGCACCCCAGCTTCATCTGTGCCTTGTGAGAGAATATTTTCCAAAGCTGGTGAAATATTTTCCAAAAAAAAAGAAACTGTTTAAAGCCAGCCACTGTGGGAAAGCTATTATTTCTAAATAAAAATGAATAACAAATTACCCTTAGCACTTGTTGTATTTTGTTCACATACTAAATTACTAACACAAGCACATTCATATCTTTGTCTTAAGCAAATAGCCATTGAATTCTTAACAATGTTGACCTCTTGGGCTTCTAGACCACTTGATGGCGCCATAGGGTAAATGAAGCACCATGAAGCTTTGCTACATGTGCAAACCAATTGGCTGCAAAGCTTCATTGCTTCATGAGGCTTCATTTGGCCATCACTAAATTACTTCCGTGTTCCCCCACCCCCGTCAAAAGACAGACAGACGACAGAGACGTCACCGGAGCTACCGAAAAAAAGGACTTTTGCTGAAAAGTGGCTACAGGAGGTACCATGGCTAGAAGCAAATGATGCTTGCACGGAAATGCGGTACAAAATGTGCCGTGAGAATCCCAATGTCGCCGATAAGAGCAGCGCATTTTATGTAGGGTCAAAGAATTTCAGCCATCCAAACTTTGAAAAGCCCAAAAAAAACAGAGAGCATGTGGCAATTAAGCAAACTATCGATGTCAAACAGGACCCCACTCGCCCTATGGACAAGTGGCGGAATAAAGGTAATGAACAGCGACATGCACTGACAAACGTGTTTTTGCTCGCATTTTACAAAGCTAAACATGCACGTTCAATGAGGTCTTATGAGGAGGATATCCCACTTTTAAAAAGGCTTGGAGTTAATGTTGGAGCCGCATAATGCCCTTTATTTTGAATTGGTGCTTCTTATTTCTTTACATTTCACTTCAAAGTAATGGCAATTTTGTTGTGCCAGTTGGTGTTAATCAAGCATTAATTGTTAATATAATTAATTAAAGTTAATTGGCTCTAAGTAAAGCTTGTCATAAATTTATCGCATCAGGCGGGTCGGCTCTCAAGCTCAATGAGGACCAAGTAACATCTCCAGGTCCTCCTCTGAGAACCTGGGCAGAAAAATTATGTGCACCCCTGTGTATAGTGTAAACATAAGTATTATTTTGATTATAGCACCTTACCAGGTAATACATACCAGCTGGTACATACATAAATGCATGCATAGATATAGTGGGGCAAATAAGTATTTAGTCAACCACCAATTGTGCAAGTTCTCCTATTGAAAAGATTAGAGAGGCCTATAATTGTCAACATGGGTAAACCTCAACCATGAAAGACAGAATGTGGAAAAAAACAGAAAATCACATTGTTTGATTTTTAAAGAATGTATTTCCAAATTACAGTGGAAAATAAGAATTTGGTCACCCACAAACAAGCAAGATTCCTGGCTGTCAAAGAGGTCTAACTTCTTCTAACGAGGCTCCACTTGTTACCTGTATTAATGGCACCTCTTTTAACTCATTATCGGTATAAAAGACACCTGTCCACAACTTCAGTCTGTCACACTCCAAACTCCACTATGGCCAAGACCAAAGAGCTGTCGAAGGACACCAGAGACAAAATTGTAGACCTGCACCAGGCTGGGAAGACTGAATCTGCAATAGGTAAAATGCTTGGTGTAAAGAAATCAACTGTGGGAGCAATTGTTAGAAAATAGAAGACATACAAGACCACTGATAACCTCCCTCGATCTGGGGCTCCATGCAAAATCTCACCCCGTGGCATCAAAATGATAACAAGAACGGTGAACAAAAATCCCAGAACCACAAGGAGGACCTAGTGAATTACCTACAGAGAGCTGGGACCACAGTAACAAAGGCTTCTATCAGTAACACAATGTGCCGCCAGGGATTCAAATCCTGCACTGCCAGACATGAAGCCATCTGCGGTTCGCTAGAGAGCATTTGAATTCCAGAAGAGGACTGGGAGAATGTGTTATGGTCAGATGAAACCAAAATAGAACTTTTTGGTAGAAACACAGGTTCTCGTGTTTGGAGGAGAAAGAATACTGAATTGCATCCGAAGAACACCATACCCACTGTGAAGCATGGGGGTGGAAACATCATGCTTTGGGGCTGTTTTTCTGCAAAGAGACCAGGACGACTGATCTGTGTAAAGGAAAGAATGAATGGGGCCATGTATCGAGAGATTTTGAGTGATAATCTCCTTCCATCAGCAACGGCATTGAAGATGAGATTTGGCTGGGTCTTTCAGCATGACAATGATCCCAAATAAACAGCCAGGTTAACAAAGGAGTGGCTTCGTAAGAAGCATATCAAGGTCCTGGAGTGGCCTAGCCAGTCTCCAGATCTCAACCCCATAGAAAATGTGTGGAGGGAGTTGAAAGTCCGTGTTGTCCAACGACATCACTGCTCTAGAGGAGATCTGCATGGAGGAATGGGCCAAAATACCAGCAACAGTGTGTGAAAAGCTTGTGAAGAGTTACAGAAAATGTGTGGCCTCCGTTATTGCCAACAAAGTGGACATCAAAAAGTATAGAGATGAACTTTTGGTATTGACCAAATACTTATTTTCCACCATGATTTGCAAATAAATTATTTAAAAATCAAACAATGTGATTTTCTGTTTTGTTTTTTTTTCACATTCTGTCTCTCATGGTTGAGGTTTACCCATGTTGACAGTTACAGGCCTCTCTAATATTTTCAAGTGGGAGAACTCTCACAAGTAGTGGTTTACTAAATACTTATTTCCCACACTGTTCATACACGAGCATTAATGTACTTCCCATCATACTTGTTTGATGTGGTGTGTTTACTGTGATAACATTACGCTCAACTTTCCATTCTAAGGTTTTGTTTGTTTGTTTTTTCTTAAAAGTTTAAAGGAGTTTGCGACATTATTGATATGGCATGACTCCAAGTCAGCTTGTAGATCATACACAAACTCCAAAATTGAATTGCTGCAATTTTTGATATGTTGTAGCAATAATAGGTGGCATTTCAATGTTTATTGGAGTGAAAAAGTATTCCATTCAAGTTTCAACTGTCTTTTTACCTGTGTTCCGCTCTCACCACTTAATAACTGTTTTTTGGATGTACAAGCATTATTGAACCGTGGTCTAGGGTCAAAAGTGATCAAAATGAGTGTGGTCAATTATTTTATCTGCAAATACTTTTGTGCACTTCACACAGTTTTGTTCCCAGTTTTGCATACAAAAAACATTCAGGTTCAAAAATCCTAAATAACACTATATCAGCAATGTCTGCGTGTGTCTGTAAAATATTGTGTAAACCTACTACATACCCAATATTATAAAACCAAACAGATCACTAGTTACAAGTGTAGCTATAGCATCCTCTATCACAACAAACAAGGTTTAAGATGTTTTTCACATTATTGTTTTTTTAATATACCTCATGGATGCCTTTTGATGCAGTGGCATCCGGTGGCCATTCTTCCTGTGGCAATGTACGTATGCTCTTAATAGGCATCGATTTTCCTAGGCTTTGTTCATTGTAAATAACAGTGGGTCATCAACCCTTACTGTTTCATTTCCCCTGTTGACTCAACTACCTTGACATGTAGCGTTACCAAGTGTCTCGCCCATTACCTTTGTCCCCTCTGGGTCATGCAATGTATGTGCAGACATATGGGAGACTGCTGGGAGCTGTCAACTTCCGACAAGCCAAATAGAAATTACCCCTGTGGGTAGGCCTTTGCTTGTTTCCCAGTCTGCATATTGTATTCCCCCAACGCCTTCTACTTCTTGTTGAAACATTGACAGACTGATTTATTTCCTTTTAAGACCTTTTCACACTAGCGGCAGCCCCGTGTGAAAGGGTCCTATGGCAAAGCACAACACTATGTCAAAAGAAAGGAGCACATGTTGGGCTGACATAGACGTTGCTAGGAAGTGAAAAGCATGGACTCCAGACAGCCTATTAATTGTAGACGCAAGCATCCCTGCATTTTATTTTTCATTGGTGACTCCAGCAAGCCTATTTATTGTAGTCCTGATCATGACTGCATTTATTTTTCAATGTTGTACAAGGAAAACTATCATTTTTAATTACCATATTGGCCCGAATATAGGACGGCCCTGATTATAAGACGACCCCCTCTTTTTCAAGACTCAAGTTTGAAAAAAGACTTTTTGAACACCAAATTAATTTTATACAGAATATAATTACAGTACATCTGAAACAAATGCTTATAACAATATATTTGAGAAAAAAAGCATGTTATTTTGCCTCATTCAAACCTAATATCTGAACATTTAAATATGTAACGTCATTTTCGGGCTATAAAGCGCACCTGACTATAAGCCGCTACCCACCAAATTTGATACGAAAACGGCATTTGTTCATAGATAAGACTCACCTGACTATAAGCCGCAGCTTTCCCCATTGTATTACGGGATATTTACACAAAAAGATATTAATCGTTAACACTTTATTTGACAGCAGCATCATAAGACCGTCATAAGACCAAATGAACCTCCATGAAGCTTTCAATCAATTGACTGCTTCAAGAAGCTTCATTTGGCCATCACTGCTCCCTTGGGAGAGACAACCTCTGCTGCCACCTGCTGTTAACACTGTTTTCGTTCAACATGCCTCCTAGCATGCATTGCAGCGCTACAGATGTAAATAACCCAAATTCATGTTCTGTGATAATTATTTCTTCAGTTACTGTTCTAGTTGTTTAATTATTTGCTAGTTATGTTATCTGGTAACACTTCATTTGACAGTGGTGCTACAAGACTGTCATAAGACCATCATAATACTGACATGACACTACCATGAGCATTAATGAATGCCTATGACAGAAATCATTTTGTGTCATGCGGCAAATTATCTCACTTTGGAATGAATATAAAAGATCCGAGCTGGACATACTGATAAAATTTACGAGATGACACTTACTGACATCTGTCATAAGCATTCATTAATGCCCATGATAGTGTCATGTCCTAATTATGATCTTATGGCAGTCTTATGACACCGCTATCAAATTAAGTGTTACCTATTAACCCAAATAAATAAACAAGTAAGCCACCCTGGACTATAAGCCGCAGGATTCATAGTGAGGGAAAAAAGTAGTGGTTTATAGTCCGAAAATTATGGTAAACTAAAGTGCAATCACATTTGTAAATGAATGAATTCTGGTTTTTGAAATGTAAATAAACCAATCTATTGTGATAAAACAACAAAATTGCAATAACTGCATTAACCATCAAAGTGAAGTCTAACTGTAACTGTAGTCTTGAAACAAATCTGAATAAGGAAAAACATTGCAATAAAGTAATGCTAACTGGTTAAACTTGAGAGTAGCTGAGATCTATCGTGACAGAACATCACTTCAATGATATCTGGCGCCATCTAGCGTCCTGAATAGGGAGAGTAGCTGAGATCTGTCATGACAGAACATCGTTTCAATGATATCTGGTGCCATCTGGGTCCTGAATGGGTATAATGTCTAGACCGCGAATATAAGACGACCCCCTCTTTTTTAGTCTTATTTCAATGCAAAAAAACACTGTCTTATATTCGGGCCAATATGGTATTTGAAGGAGTAGGGGTGATTTTAATAACCGTGTAAAGAGCTTTACTAGTTTCGGCGAGAACTTCGGTAGTTTTTTGTTGTTTGTGAACTACAGTTCTACACAAAAATATCATTTAGCTAGGCAAGGAGAGGTGTGAGAGTCTCTTTTCGAGCCTCCCAAAGCTCGCAAAACTTCAAGAAAGTACATTCATCAAGGTTTCCCTGCCGTGACTTGTGTGTATCCATCCTGCCAAATCAGCATGACATCAATACGCCAGCACCTCAGCTATTGGACGCGTTCAGAGTTTGCTGCTCAGAAGTTTCTATTCTGGGACCCGCCCCACTGTGACAAATTCACTCAGCTTTGCTGCTCTATCCGAAATGACCATGACTGCTCAATGCTGCAGGGAACGCCTCCTCCAACATACACAATGAATGTTTTTCTGTGCCATCTATCCTTTTTCAAGAAAGCTTCTCCTTATCATGGTGCTGGGGTGCTGGAACCTATCCTTAGCCAAGTTTGGGCAAAAAGCAGACTTCACACTGAACTGCTAATAATGAGGTTGAGGTGACATGGTGGCTTCCTGTTTGGCATGCCTCCTTACAGTTCTGTAAACAAGGCTTGAATCCTTCCCGAGTGGAATTTGCACGCTCTTCCCATGCATGTGTGGGTTCTCCGGTTTCCTCCTACATAGAGTACCATTAAAAAATGTCAATATGGCTACGTTCATACTACAGGTCTTAATGCACAAATCCGATTTTATGTCATATGTTTTCTTGGCGTGGCCGTTCCGACTGCCTTTGTCCATTGAGACCGTTCAAGTATTACGCATGCGCACTAATTCGCAGTCCGACACGCGCTGAGCAAGAAGACCCGCATGCGCAGAAGCATCAAAACAAATGACACACGTCATCTGTCATTCCATGGATATCATATTTTGCTTTTCAAAAGGAGAACACAAATAAGAAACATAAATAATCCCCGTTTAGGCTTATATTCAAAGTTTGTGTTAATAACACACAGCTGCACCGCAACCGTAGCGTCGCTCTCGCTATTTGATGACGTAATTGCTGCATGAAATCCGATTTGGGAGAGTGGACAGTACAGACCACCGTGACAGTCTGGAAAAATGTGGCCCAGGTCGGATTTGAACCACATACGAAAGTGACCCTGATCGGATTTGAAATGGTCCAGTTCTATGCGACTTGTCACGTTCAGACAGTCAAGTTAATGCTTCACTCGAGTCGGAAAAACACGAAAAAATCGGATTTGTGCATTAAGACCTGTAGTAAGAACGTAGCCTATATGACTCCAAAATTGTCCGTATTTTTGACTGTACACGTTTCTGGTTGTTTGTCCTTATGTGCCCTGCAATTGGCTGGCAACCAGTTCAGAGTATAGTCTGCCTTTTGCCCACCAAGTCAGTTGGCATAGGATACAGCACCGCCACAACCATCTTGGTGATAAGCTATCTTGATGAATGAATAATAAAGTAATATTTACGAAAGAAAAAAAAAATACAAACTCATAAAAAAGGTTTGTAATTATTGTATTAGTTTGTAAGTCAGGCGAAGGTGTGTTTTATTTTTTTAACCAAATGGAATGCCCTAACCCTTCCAAAAAGTGAACATCAATACCTTAACACAATGCTTTTTTTAAATGTTGCATATGACATGTATGTCGTATTGGAAAAACTAGAAAATGATCGTTGAACACGTGTCAGTGTAAAATAATACTACAGACTCTACATATTTAATCACGTTGGCCTTGAAAACACCATTCTGCCCTTTCTCATTAATTGACATAGTTTTTCATTTCACATCTCAAATCTCCCAGGAAACTCAATGCGAGGACTGCTGCTACATGCTGGGAAATTTTGCAATTTGTGAAAGCAAATTTTAAAACCTTTTGGGTGTGTAGAACATGATTAGATCCTGACTGATCATGGTAATGTGTCAGGAGATATGAATAACCAATGAAGTTACGCTGCTATGCTTCATGCCTGCATCAGGGGATCACTAAAGGTATTTGATAAATATGCAGTGAAAGTAAAAATGGGTTATCAAGCTCTCCAAGATGTTGAAAACAGCTTTAAATGAATAGGCTCCAGCCAGTAGAAATTGCTAGCTGACCATCTCTCCTTCTTTCTCTCTCACTCTTTTACTTTCTTGCTCTCTCATTCTGTCTCTTTCTATTTTTGTCATCTTCCAAGCTGCTTATCCTCACAAGGGTCGCGATGGTGCTGGAGCCTAGCCCAGCTAACTATAGGCAGTAGGCGAGGTACATTCTGAATGGGTTGCCAGCCAATCACGGCGCAAGGAGACGAACAACCACTCACGCGCACACCAGTACCTAGGGACAATTTGAAGTGTTCAATTAGCATACCATGTATGTCTTTGGGAATTGGTAGGATACCAGAGAAAACCCACCTAGGCACGGGGAGAACATGCAAACTCGACACAGGAAGACTGGAGCCCGGGATTCAATCCTTGACGTATGAACTGTGAGGCGGATGTGCTAAATTTAATGTTAAAACAAAGACAATGACACACTCCTAGGTGCTGACATTTTGGAATGAATGTCAGGTACACCCATGTTCTTTTGCGCCAGATGTAACTTATGGACTGTCAGCCAGGATGTCAGAACACCAGAGAAGGCTGTGGGGCTTGGATGATTTGGGCAAGTTAAAATTAAAAATGAAATTCCTTGGTTCGAGTGATAAATATTTTTCAAATGTATGTATTGGATTCGAGAGCAGCTCGGGGTGAAGTTGAACTGTTTGAAGACGACCACTGGATTTAGTATTTTCATTGAAAGAAGAATCAGTGTAAGCGACCAAGAAATAAAGGTGGAGTTGAATCATTTACAACATATACGTACTCATATTACAGCTAGGGCTGTCGAATTGATCGCGTTAACGGGCGGTAATTAATTCTTTAAATTAATCACGTTAAAATATTTGACGCGTTTAACGCACATGCCCCGCTCAAACAGATTACAATGATAGCACAGTGCCATGTCCACTTGTTACTTGTGTTTTTTGGTGTTTTGTCACCCTCTGCTGGTGCTTGGGTGTGACTGATTTTATGGGTTTCAGCACGCTCTGCTGACATGGTTATATGTTGACGCGAACTCATACCAATACAGTGCTTTATAGACCAGCTATCTGCATCCAGTATTCAGTGGCAGTTCTCGCAGTCTCATCACACTGTTTGTGTCTTATACATGCATCTCTTGTGAGTTGCATTCTTTCTTTGTATATATTCATGAGCATTGTGTAATTATTGATGATGTACATTTCATTTTGTTTACATATATGGTGCAATGTAGTTACATTATTTGTTGCTTGTGAGCTATTTGGCTAGTGCCACTGTTCAAATGGACACGTGTGTGTGTATAGACCCCAATCACCAACGCCACACAATGACGTGTTGCTGTATTGTGCCGCCATATTGTCCGTCATTGTGTGTCCGTATTCTCAATGGTCTCAATTTATCGTGCAATTTATAGTGCAATTCATGGAAGCCCCGGTGCTTTCAGACTCTGTAAACTCATTGGATGTGTTGCATAAACGGCGTTATGTGGAAAAGCTTCGGTCGATCCATTCGCCAGATCCATATTTGATGCCTAAATCGATATTTTTCGACCCCCTGTCTTCGCCGTCTCTGCCTGACATCTGCTACCCTGATATCTACAACTATCTTGTCCACAGAAACTCAGCCTATACTCACGAAACTTTGAAAAAACTTTAAGAGCAGCACTCTAAGCAACAGTACCCCATGTGAACCTTTACTTCCAATTTTCTAAAATGGCGACAATCAATAAAAAAAAAAAAAGTTGACTGCGATGGCCGACGCTTCAAGGATAGGTGGATATTGGACTATTTCTTCAATAAAATACGCAATAACTGTGTCTGTCTCATTTGCAAAGTGACAGTCGCTGTTTTCAAAGAGTTCGATGTGACGCGATATTACCAAACAAGACACGCTGACATGTATGACAACATTACTGGGAAGATACGCAGCGAGAAATTATAGCAACTTGAGCTAGTTTAATTTCACAGCAGCAGTATTTCGCAAGAGCCCGAGTGTCGAAAGAGAATGCCACAAAGGTGAGATTTTTGAAATTATGAATTTAAAAAAATAATAACAAAGCAAATGTGACACTCAGAAGGGCTTGCTAAAATTTGTTTAAATATATTGTTCTATGTAAATCAGCCAAGGTAGCCCCTCACATTTTTACCACACAAAATCTGGCCCCCTTTGCAAAAAGTTTTGACACCCCTGTTTAACTGATGATCCGTAGACGAGGTCAGCTTCTTTCACTTGGTACCAGCTAAATATTATTCAAAAAAATAATGATGGCGGAAGAAATAAACATCTTAAATTTGAAACTGTATGTTGTCGGCGATTAACCACGCAATGATCTTAATTGTGGTTGTCAGCCCAAAACCCTCTAAATATATATTAAATGCATCTTACCAGGTATAAAATGACTACTACATAGTCTGTGGTGATCGTTTGGTGCCCAGTTTTCTCGTCGAATTGCAGCAGTCCATCTCGCTCTCCTCTTCGGGTCTCTCGGAATACGGTAGAACTTCAAGTCCAACCGCCACACACGCCTTCACCATTTTGATTATTAATGTTAACGAGCAGAAAAACACGCCGCAATAGGAGGCATGTACGTAGCGGTAATGTGTAAACACGACGAGGTGACGGACAATATGGCGGCTCCAGTCAGAGGGGCGAAGTTGTGACGTCATGTGATTGGGGTCTATACTTGTTGTTATTTTGTGACTTGTGCTATTGACACAATGTTTATTGTTTTCAGTTTTACCATAATCAGAAATGTGCTCCTGTCAAGAGAATTGATGACTACAGTAAAGCCCATTCAACTTTTCCAATTTTGGAGCTTCTGTTGTTCGCTATCTGTCAATTTGTGTACTCACACACATTGAGGACAGAATACAGAGCAAAAAAAAAAAAAATATTCCTATTGCTCAATAAAATAATGTTCACAAAAAGAAAAGCGCTTCTATCTGTATTAATGAGGCTCAGACTTTGGACAAACTATTCAAGCATTTGGTTTAGCTGTCGTTTAGCTCGACAAATACACTGGATGGCAATATTCAGTCACAATATACAAACGATCAGAGGTCTCGTACGTCATGAAGCCAGCACTCAAATGATGTACAATGGATGGACAAGTAAACAGGGAACTACAGCATCAGTCAAGGAACAAAACACACTCATTGGTTTGATTTCTAAGTAATTTAAAACTCGCCATTGACACCTTGTGGTGTATTTCAATCACTACCTTACGTAGTTAAAGACACAGTGGAAGAACGGCAGGGAGCCCATGTGACATCACCGCTCGGCAACATCAACAATGGCGAGTTACTAGTTTATTTTTTGATAGAAAATTGTACAAATGTTATTAAAACAAAAACATTATGAGGGGTTTTAATATAAAATTTCTATAATTTGTACTAACATTTATCTTTTAAGAACTACACGTCTTTCTATCCATGGATCCTTTTAACAGAATGTTAATAATAATGCCATCTTGTTGATTTATTGTTATAATAAACAAATACAGTACTTATGTACAGTATGTTGAATGTATATATCCGTCATGTGTCTGATCTTTCCATACCAACAATAAATAACAGAAAAATATTGCATATTTTATAGATGGTTTGATTTGCGATTAATTATGATTAATTAATTTTTAAGCTTTGATTAACTCGATTAAAAATTTTAATCATTTGACAGCCCTAATTACAAACTTTAAATATGAATGAAAACATTAGCAAGTTTAGCAGGCACTGTTAGCAGACAAGAGGAAAACACTGATAGACTCAAACATAGGTATAAAGAAGCAAAAATAAAATAGGCACACACTCATTAAAGTTAATATGCCTCTTCCAGTCGTGCGTTGTTTTATTTTTCTCATTTTGGACCCAGATGAAGCCCTGGTCAGACGAAATGGAACGTTGTGTTGCAGCATCTTTTTTTGACTGTTGCATTTTTTGCTTGTGTTATTGTGTTTACTTTCCTCTCAGGACAGCCAAAACCTAAATACTGTCACACTTTGACATAGCCTTCTTATTTTCTTTGTCATTTTTCAAAATTAAATCCATGTTTGGACAATTATACATTCCACAACTGGAAACAAGAATTAGCCACACAAATGAAAGTACGGCAAGACCAACCTACAGTAAAAAGAGTAGGATAAAATACACAAATCTCCTTTTTAAATATATATAATATTTTTTAGGCCTAAATCAATGTGTATGTGACTATAGAAGTGATGACTTGAATGCAAACAACATTGCCATCGGAATAGCTGAGGAAAATGTAGGTGTATCCCAGAGCGATATGGACTATCGGAAACACTTGTATTTGATTGCTCGAGACACTTCAGGCATGTAATAAGGGCTGCTCCCTGCAATTTTGTCTATTTTCTGGAAATAATGACCTTTATTCACATTGGTCTTGTTAATCCACAGGAAAAAAAAATGTTATTCTTGAAATTCTAAAACAAGATTTTTTTTCTGCTGGGATTCACTTGATCAAAAAGATTGCAATTTCTTTAAAACAAGCCACACTCCCAACATCGAAGGTGATGACTTCTGAGGAGGAAACATGCTCAGTATTTTATGACAATAAAATGGTTGGAAGAGCATTTAACGAACATCATGTGGGGTCAGAAAGAGCACTGAATGAACATAATGTGAGTTCAGGTTAATATTGCTGTGCATTGTCTACAACTACCAAGGGTGGATCCATTGATACAAATCATTTTTGTATCCAGAAAAGGGTCATCTGACTCTAATCAGCATATCTTTTGTGAGCATTGAGATCCTCAGTAGTCATTCCCATTCAAACTTGCAAAACTACAGGGTTGGATTGCTCCAATTAGCATCTTGAGTGTTTGCAGGGCAGGGCTGCCTGTTTGCGGAGGACTGTCTGACATTAGAGCATTGAGAAAGAACAGCTGTCTCAATCACTCCGAATATTTAGTTGCACTGTTTCTTGTATGTATGAGGCTGTAATTGTCATATTGCTGATTATGGATGGCTGATAATTCACTACTAAAGTCATTTTTTGCACAAAAAAGCTTTTTATTCAATGAAGAAACGTATGAGAAAAAGACAACAACAAAAAACTATATAATGTACGAGGGACGGTGTAATAAAAAACAAAACATTTTTTATGCGGTAATGTATGACACTCACACAGGTTTTTGGAGGTTGTTGCAGAAGCAATTTTTCGTTGTGCGCCTTCTTTGCGCCCACATGAGAGTGAGCCAATTCCTTTACAAGACCCAACAAGAAGTCCACCCGTCTCTCTTGCCTTCCGGTGCATGCCTGATATAACACACATGCATTCAGTGCTGCTATATCAATCATATTGTAGAACACGGCGACTGGCCATCTCCGTGTTTGACAAAGCCAAGGGAGGCCTGGATTTGCAAATATTCAAGATGCTAATTGCAGCTATCCATAGTGAAACCCCCCTTCAGACCTAGGCACCGACTGCACAGGATTGTAAAGGGGGGGTTGTCTGCTAGATTGCTTGTTTGAGTGGTATAAGTGTAATATGTGTATAATAGTGTATAATAATTTTTAAAATACTGCACTTCTCAATATATATATTCAGTATATATCAACATTTATATGTAATACACACACACACACACGCACACACACACACATAAAGAGTATAACGGAATTTGTAATCTAGCCGTACCGTCGCGGGCATCATGGTTTGGTGCATGCAGTCAGATGGCGAATATGTTTAAGTTAAAAAACAAAAAATCTACGTTGCAGTTAGTCTTCCTGTACTCCAATGGGGGCAGTAGATGTAATACGCTTAAACCAACATCTGACATTACAGGAAAAAGAAAAAAAAAAAAGATGAGAAGAAGTTATCAGTAGCCACGTTTACATGCTGACTTTTATTCATACCGATTCAAATAATTCCAAATGGAAATTTCAGATCAGCTGTTTACATGTCACTTCATCTATTCCGATCCAGCGTTTACATGTGTCTGCCTTTATTCCGAAAGGACGTTTGACAACTGCCGTCCGACATGCGCACATTAATCAAAACAAAGCGTCACGTTGCAAAACATGGAGATCGATCGTCAGATCAGCTGCTGTTTTAACTTTTCAAGTGGAAACAACACTTCAGAATGAGACGCCGTTCATTTAAAAAGTTGTGTGGACTGGTGGAGGGATTCATGGATATAAACTTTCTGCCGGACTCCAATTAGGTGCGCTGTGCGTGTGCTTGGAAGCCATGTTGCAAGTGATGTTACTTACGTCACCAAGTGACGTCACCACGTCAGTACGGGGCATTTGCAGAAAGAACGCAACCAGACACCATTCCGCTTCCCTGTTTACATGATATAATTTTACTTCTAATCGGTTTGGGAAAAGGAATATTCCACCCCTGTGAATCGGAATGAAATTCCATTCGGTTTGGGCCTGTTCATTCCGAATGAGGTGTTTATATGGAACACATTTATTCGGTTTGAACATCTAAACCGATTGTAATTGGAATATTTGGCTCCATGTAAACGTGGCAACTGATCACTGCTAGGAAAGTTATGGCAAGTGTACAGTGTATGATCTATTAAATGTAGTATTACTAAAACCTTTTTGAGCGTATTTGTTTTATATTTTCAAATCAGAAATGTTTGTTTTTGCTTTAGCCCTAGGCAATTGTGGTCTAAGTTTGGCCTTCCGGAACTCCCGGAACGGATTTTATGTTTGGTGTTAAATGTCGCAGCATCTGTTAGTGAGGTCGTCAGGTGCATTGAATGAAAGTTTGAAGCTCCAGACTTTTTCCATTCTTGAGTATTCAGAAGTATAACATGGAATGTATTCTTGATCAAAATGCAGTCATTTTTTGAAGCTTATCATTAAAGAAAAAAAAATGCCTAGAAATATATGAAAAGGTTATGTCATGATTAACCAGCATTATTCAGTTTATGTATTTTAGACTCTACTGTTTCCTACATTTAATCTTTAATTCACCCACAGAGCCTTTATCCAGATTGAGACTTTGTGACTTTGTACCTACAATAAAATTGCAATAAAGACAGACGGCTCGGACATTGTTTGATTTATTAGGCACCTTTGGTGTTCTTTGACGCAACCATTTCGATCAATTTCCAGTTACTCTTCTCCATTTGGGTGATTTAGATAGCATGGCAAAATAATGCCCATCCTTTCAAATGCAGTAGACGCCATCATCAAATTAGAATTGAAGAGATTATTCAGGGCCGAACGTAATGACAAAATCAATAGTTCAACGCTAAAATGAAGAATGGGCAATTGGAGGGGATCGCTCCCTTCACTGCTTCTTCTCCATCCGTTTCATGAGTTCCTCCAGTTTGATCTTATATCTCAGAAAATAGAAATAAAAACAAAGCAGAAGCAATTCCTTAGATAATTGCAATTAGGAGTTTGGCTGACGTTGCAGTCTTGGGCCCGTTCCAGCACCGTGTGTTTGTTAAGAGGCAGTGGGAGTGGGTCTATGGGCTTCTTTCCAGCTTCCACAAAGCTTTTTGCCTCTCATACTCTCGTGAGCCTGTGCAAGAATAGGCACAGTTTTGGGTATATTTTGCAATTGTACTGTAAATAGGACAAATGGATGAAACATAATCCACCTTTCGTATTTTCTGACACCACAAACTGCAGCTCTGTGAATTGTTTTGACAATTGTTTTTATTTATAGCTGTTTTTTTTTTTGGGGGGGGGGGGGGGGGTAGAAAAATGTATGCCTAAATCAAACACATCCTAATAATTAAGTTTTCCGAATATTTCTTATCATTATTTGACCACTCACATATATATGAAAGTGCAGCCTTCCCTCCGCTGTGACTCAGCCGCACTCACGCGCACACACACACACACACACTTTAAACGCATCCGCACAGGCACACACATTCTCACACAAGAGGACGGCAATCCATCAATGCGCTCATTGCTGTCATGAGGAAAGAGACAGAGCTCTAAGCCAGAGTCGTCTAACACAAATTTGATTTAGTTCAATTTGCCTCAAACGGCGACATGTGAGCACTAGCAGTGCTAATGTAGACTGGCACTTTTGCTGCTAACAGCCATGTGTTTGGCTCCTTTTCAAACACTGGCAATATTTGCACCACAGGTGTTTTATACATTATACAGTCTGAAGTTATGAAAACGAACAAAGACTGATATATTGACTTTACTTGTTCATAATATGAAAGAGATGTCAAAGATTATTATTTAAGATTTTGAAGTTGTTTATGTATAGCACAAAACTGAGAAATATTAGCCTGGTAAGGTAGCCTGACTTTTGCAATGTACAGGATACATGGCAAGTCATTCAGGTCATATGCAGTTTGGACTGGATTTCAAATTTACTGTTAAAAAAAAAAAGATAATGATAGCATACTGTAATTTTCGGACTATAAGGCACACCAGACAATAAGCCGCCACCCACCAAATTTGACACGAAAACGGCATTTGTTTATCAATACGCCGCACTGAAGCTGCAGCTGTCCTCACTGTATTATGGGATATTTTCACCAAAAGATACTGACCGGTAAAACTTTGTTTGACAGCAGCATTGTAAGACTGCCATAAGACCAAATGAACCACCATGAAGCGATGCCAATCGATCGGGTCCGATCACGTCATTTTCAAAGTATCGGAATCGGCAAAAAAAATATATATATATCGGCCATGCTTTTTTTTGATATACATATATTTTTTAATTAAATCGTTTTCTAATTGTATTTAACATTACAGACATAATATGTTACACTCATCCAGAGTCTTTAGTTTAGGCTTAAGGTATCAAATTTATCCCGAAAATGGTGGTAATTATTTATATTTAAAATGTATCACGTTAAAATATTTAACGCAATTAATGCATGCGCTGCACGACCCACTCACGCATTGTCACGCTCAATCTGTAATGGTGCCGTTTTACCTATATAGAGAGATAAAAGGCAGCGTAAAATGAGTAGAGTGAATTTTGGCAACCTGTGGAGCCTTTTAGTAATTGGCTAAAGCCTTACAATCCCTCTCCCTACGATTAGAATTATCATGGGAAGCAATGTGGGAAAGCAAGGTAGCAATTGATGTTTTTCTTAACTCCATGTGTTATTTCCCAACGCAGAGAAGATATATCAATTGGTAGCACTACACACAGTCATGGGTCCACTTCCCATCATGCATTTGGGTTGAATGGGTGCAGTATCATTTACTGAAAGCTCAACAAATACACTAGATGGCAATATTTAGTCACAATATACAAAGTCACAAGTCCTTCTATCCGTGGATCCCTCTCACAGAAAGAATGTCAATAATGTAAATGCCATCTTGAGGATTTATTGTCATAATAAACAAATACAGTACTTATGTACTGTATGTTGAATGTATATATTTGTCCGAGTTTTATTCATTTTTTTCTTAATGCATTGCCAAAATGTATATGATTGGGGAAAATTATCGGGAATGATTGGAATTGAATCGGGAGCAAAAAAAAAGCAATCGGATCGGGAAATATCGGGATCGGCAGATACTCAAACTAAAACGATCAGGATCGGATCGGGAGCAAAAAAACATGATTGGAACAACCCTAGCCGCAATGCTTCATTTCTTCAAAAGCTTTATTTGGCCATCACCGCTCCACCTGTCAACACTGTTGCCCTCCAATCTGCCTCCTAGCATGCATTGAAGCGCTACAGATATAAACAACAATCAAAGTTCATGTTCTGTGCTAATTATTTCTTCAGTTACTGTTCCAGTTGTTTCATTAATTGCTAGTTTTGGTATTTGGTAACACTTTATTTGACAGTGGCGCCTTAAGACTATCGTAATTATGAAATGACAATGAAAATTGTCTCACTTTTGAATAGATGGAAACGATCCGAGCTCGACTAAGTGGAATTAGTGACAAAATTTTCCAGATGACCCTTAATGGCAGCTGTCATAAGCACTCATTGTTCCCCATGCAGCGTCATGTCTTAATTATGGCTGTCTTATGACCACGTGTCAAATAAAGTGTTACCTAGTGTAAATAAATCAACAAATAAACCAGAGGATTCAAAATGAGGGGAAAAAGCGGCTTATAGTCCGAAAATTACAGCAAGTAAAATTAATACCAGAATAGTGCTAGAACTTTTAGCCTACCAAGATCTGTATTTGTGAGATTGATGATTTAAACCAGAAATAAATCATCTTATTGTGTCACAACAATTCTTGCTATAATTTACCATATTTAATATAATTGTGTATATTAAATGCTTTCTGTGATATTGTTTTTGATTTTATGAATGCATGTCATGTGGGCGTTTGTTCTGTGGAACTTGCATTTGCCTACTACCGTTTGACATGACTCCTACGTCCTCATAGTCTACAAAACAGAATATTGAACAAATTAAGCATGTGCAATTTTGGATTGCATTTTGTAGACTGCAAAGAAAGAACAAGGTCAAAAAAATATTTTAAATGTAAAACATACCATGGTAGCACAGTGAGTTATTGGTGCAGCAAATTTGCAACAGGGTTAAGAGGTTCTTTGTTTGAATGGTGAAACAACTCCCACGTGTGCAGTTCACATGTTTGCACCTGTACACATTAGGTTTTCTCCTTGCAAGGCTTTCTCTCATATAACAAAAACATGAATGGTAAGTTAATTGAAAACTAAAATGTCCACGGGTTTGACTGTGTTTCCAGTGCATGCCATCCAGTTTCCTGGCAATGAGTTTCGAGTGTACCTCACTGGCTCTGGCTCACCTTAGCAGTGACGGATGAAATATCACTGAAATGTCTTTGTTTTTTTGTCTTTTATCATCCAGGTGGCCAACTTGGCTTGCTCCATCTCTAATAATGAAGAGGGTGTCAAGCTGGTTCGAATGGCTGCAACCCAAATTGACAGCCTTTGTCCACAGGTAAGTTCTTTCAACATGTTGTAAAGCATTCGCAAAGCCCTGTGTTGAGTGCTTATGTCTAAAAGGCATTTTAAAGGATACCCTTTTTTTAACAAATGAAATGGAGCTGAGACTTAAAGAATCCAGGTTGGCAGAATGGAGGAGCTATCCATCAATAATGCGTAGGAGGATTTTATAGTGCTGTTTCTCAGGATGTAAGCACTAGTGGAAGTTAAAATCAATACATTGTTTCCAGGGTTAACCGTGGGCCCTTTTCACACAGGACCCAACTTTGTGAGGAACAAAATGAGACTTGAAATTCATATGTACTGTCTGATGTATAGCTTTCTGTACAATAAGAAAAAAACTCATTATATAGTACATTTATATATTATATTTCAGGCTGTCAAACGATTAAAATGTTTAATCGAGTTAATTACAGCTTAAAAATTAATTAATCGTAATTAATCACAGTTCAAACCATTTATAAAATATGCCATATTTTCTGTAAATTATTGTTGGAATGAAAAGATAAGACACTAGACAGACACATACATTCAACATATGGTACAAATGTACTGTATTTGTTTATTATAACAATAAATCAACAAGATGGCATTAACATAATTAACATTCTCTTAAAGCGATCCATGGATAGAAAAACTTGTAGTTCTTAAAAGATAAATGGTAGTTCAAGTTATAGAAATTTTATATTAAAACCCCTCTAAATGTTTTCGTTTGATTAAAATTTGTAAAATTTTCAATCAAAAAATAAACTAGTAGCTCGCCATTGTTTATGTCATGACACCATGCTCACTCCCCATACCCATAAAATCATTTGGAACCAAGTGCCAGCAGAGGGCGCCAAATAACAAAAAACAAGTAACAAGCGGACATTACACTTCTGTCATTTTAATCTGAGTGGGGCAATTGCGTTAATTGCGTCAAATATTTTAACGTGATTAATTTAAAAAATTAATTACCGCCCGTTAACACGATAATTTTGACGGCCCTAATTATATTACATATATTGTGACAAGCATTGGAGATATAAAAATCATTAGTAGCAGTGCAACGGTTTGCGGTTCAAAGCCGAACCGTTCAGTTCGCCCTGTACGGTTCAATATGCCTTTATGAACGCTTGTGGAATGAATTGGTCGAGCTCAGTGTGCCTGTGTGTGACGTTAAGCACCGCTGTGGATAAATTCCCGCCCCACAGGTAAATGTCCGATCGCTGTCAAGCACCTGTGTAATAGAAGCCGAATAACGCCCTCTCTCGCTTACGAGCGAAGTGAAAGTGAAACAAAGAAAACAAATAGCTATGGCAAGCGGAGGAGTGGAGAGGCCGAATTTTGAGGAAGCATTGGCTTCTTTCAAATCTGCGGTGTGGCAACATTTCGGTTACCCCATGGACTACAATGCGGACGGAGAGAAAATATTGAAAAAAAAAAAAAAACAATTTGCAAGCATTGCTCAGCGCTTGTTCCCTATGCTAATGGCAAAACTTTTATAACATGACTCCAACACCTCAGCCGGCATCACCCACAGATATCACTTTCTCAGAGTAGGACAACCCCGAAGATGACACCAGTGAAAACACACGGCGCGCTTCGTTAATTTATTTGCAACGCTTGACTCGCGTTATATTGTTCCCTCGCGGACATATTTCTCCAACAAAGTAATCCCCGACATCTATGAAATGGCACGCAAAGCCATCGAAGATGATTTCGCTAAAGCACATAGTTTCGCCCTGACTGTAGCCAACAGCCTACAACCTACACCTAGATATCTCATGCATACAGAACTACATGCGAAATGACAGACTCGGTAGCGTTAGTAAACAGCTGCCATTTTAGAGCAGTAAACTTCTCAGAAAGGCTCTGTTGTAGTGAACCTTCCTAGCGAACCTAAGTAACTTTTTATCTAAAATACTCCTAAATCGGCAAAATCTTGACTTGAGTCTATCTTTAAAGGATGAAACAGTTTTAAAATGTTCACATGTCGAAAGTAGACAGAAGGGAACTAATGCAAAAACGGGAGCAATTTTATCAACTTTAACGGTTGATTCACAACATTAAATGACCTCCAAACATAGCAAAGGTTACTATGGTTTTTTTTGGGTTTTTTTTGTTTGTTTTGTTTTTAAATGAAAAAAAAAAAAAACATGAAAGGTATTACCAGTTACTTTGCCAAGTAACTTTTTTACTACTGTGTGTGTATTTCAGTAGTCAGTCACTACACTAGCCAAAGAGCTAACAGCATTTTAACAGTCGAAAATGTTTACATTTTAAATGTTTATTTCATTTGTTTTAAAGCAAAATAAAGGCAGTTTAAAAAAAAAAAAAAAAAAAAAAAGCAAAACGCAAACCGTTACCGAACCGAAACTGTGATCCCAAAACCGAGGTTCAAACTGAATCGTGGGCTAACTGAACCGTTGCACCCCTAATCATTAGTAACATTAACAAGTGACAATATAATTTTTAACTTAAAATTTCAAAATATTTGTTACACAGATGGAATTGGACCCTTTTGAACAGTCAATAGTAAACACAGTGCCATCCTAACTGATTCTTCATCTGGCACTTATACGAGCAAAATATTCTACAGCATCAGGGTTTTTTTGGCTTTGTCATGAACTACACGACATAGCATCAATCACCAGCGTGTCTTCTTCACTATACATACTACTTTTTGCAGATCCGTGTTGCTAAGGGAATGGACACGACCTTTCACTCCCCGGTAACCCGGTAATAAGGGTCAGTTGCAGCTATGTGGAACTTACAGGAGTTGGACAAAATAATGGAAATGCCTAACATTTTGGCATCATAATCATTGAACATTATTGTTAAAGAATGGCATGAGGAACATTCTAATGAAGATGAGCATCTCGTATGGCCGGCACAATCCCCAGACCTCAACATCATTGAGCATGTATGGTCAGTATTAGAGAGTAAATAATGATGGCGATTTTCACCATCATCGTCTCTAAAGGAATTAGTATTCTAACTGAAGAATGGGTTAAAATTCATATGGAAACAATTCACAAGTTGTATGAAACAATGCCTTGGAGAATTGAGGCTGTAATTGTCGCAAAGGCAGACTTACATCATTAGTTTTTCTTGATTTTTAAGGTGTTTCCATTATTTTGTCCAACCCCTATACAGACCTAGGTTGGCTTGCCTTTCCAGAGCCAAATGCCCCATCTTCTATTGTCAAGACGTTTAGCTCAGCAGATAGTGCACTCGACTTCCGATTGACATTATAGCGGAAACGCGGCATTGCAACCACAGTGGGTTTGAGCAGCACGTAGGATCTACCACCAACACATTGATGTCTGTTCGTAATATAAGTGTTACCTCCTGTATTTATGGTTTTGTTTACTCCATTGATAAACAATATTGCCCATGTGCATCCACAAAGATGAAACAAATCACCATTATTGTGCATGTTCTTAAGACAGGCATGCACCATTTCAGACAGGAAGGATTGGCAGTCAGTGGGTGAGGAAGCAGCTCTGAGAAAAAAAAAAGCATAAAATGGAATGACAACGTTGCTTATTAAAATTAGTTGTGAAAACATTTGATGATTAATGTTGCCGTAACTGGTCTAAATATATTGGCAGCCATCCTAGAAAACATGAACTCGGACCCTGGAACGCGTTGAATCCAATACAGCTGCATTCAGAGCTTGGCAACGCAGAAAACTAATGATAATGTGTGTTTATATTATGCCATATATTATCAATAGGGGGGTTAAAGATTTAACAAAGCTCATATGTTGGAAGTTTGTTCCGAGTATACTAAGTAGACAGAGAGACCTGGGTGTAGGATTTTTCACTGTATATTCAGCATCATGCTTCATCATGACCAGTCCAATTACAGAGTGTAGGCATGTGCTGGTATGAGATTCTGACGGTATGATAACCTTAAGCCAAAATACCACGTTTTCACAGTATCCCGGTATTGCAATTAAAGCTCTAAAACTTTCAGATATCTGGGTTTAAAAAAATAAAAACTTTTTCCCCATTGAACAGGATTTTTATTTATAAAAATATTACCAAATTGGAGCATGAGTATAATGTTAAATTAAAATAAAAAATAATAATAATAATAATAATAAGTTCACAATGTTCTATATAAAATTAAAATAAGTGAAGTCCTTTAGGTGAGCCTAAACCCATCGCTACAGCTCAACAGTAAAAGCATCAGAACAAAAAAAAAATATTTATTTGCCATAAAAAGCACATGTGTATGACTTGTATCATGTTTACAATATAAACACACTTTCTTTCTCAACACAGACAGTTGCCAGAGAGAAAAAAACCCACCACATTTTACCACCGCTAGACACACTAAACACTCTTGAGTTGACTATCGTAGCTAGTGGGAAATGTTCATGACAATGTTTACTAACCTTCATTTTGTATAAATGCGAAATAATATTGGAGGTATTGCCTGCTCGGCAGCCACCTTTCGCAAACATTTTGTCGGGTGGCCCTCCTCCTCTCAGCCGTGGCCGACTGTAACTTTTCTGTAGCCGAAGTATTGCCATACCAGCGATTTAGTTTTCTTCGATGAGGAAAAAAGTTGTGGAGTTTCACCCCCTCCTGCCATCCTGTAGCACAGCTGACTCACTAACACTGAGCAACAACCAACAGGGGAGGATTGAGCCTTACAGCTGCTAGCGAGGGATTTCTCCATGCATTTTTGGGACTTAAAAAATAGCTAATACCTTAGCCACGGTATGACTGATTTTTTTTTTGCTGTTTTGAAACCCTGACGTTTTCATACCACGGTATGCCTTGAAATTGGTAATCGGCACATGTTTAGCAGAGTCATAACACAACTAATAAAATTAATGCTTTGCATGGCACTAACATAATGGGATAAGACTTTTTCGGGTATAGCAGACCTTGCAGACAATTATCCTAAATATATTGGTTAAACACATGACTTATAAGGCTTTCTGCTTTGGATTTGCCAATATGACAGTCACTATAGATTAGGGGAAGTCTTGAACATGGTTGAGAAATGCTTGACTTTTAAAGGGGGAATATGAGCAAACTTGTTTAGAGCCCCCGCCCACCCTCTCCCACCAAGCTCAGGGTTCCCGCGGGGCCTTAAAAAGTCTTAAAAGTATTGAATTTATGAATTTGGAAATAATACCTTTAAAAGTCGTGAAAAAGTATTGAAATTTCATATCTGGGTCTAAACTCTATAATGTACGTAACTTCTCTGTGTCTTGTTCCTGCTCAAAAGCGTCATTTGTCATTTTCGCCTAAATAAATGAATGGGGTGGAGGAGCCAATCATTGGGAACACAACACAGCCCCGGATCAAAACCCCGTCCTGTGGGATTCCCGCGTGAATCCCCTGTCAAGATGGGAGTCTCGACAAAATTTCAAGATTTTTTTTACACCTAGCCATACATTTCATATTAGAGAGATTAGGGGAAATGTAAATTCAACGAAGCATGGTTGAGTAAAGAATCCTTCCGCCTTTGGCTCAAACCAGTGGGTAGCAGTGTCTTTGAGGCTTTTTGCATCTTATGCAAAAAAAATAAATAAATAAATAAAAAAGATTCAGCTGGGTACAGTGGGCATAAATTGTCCAAGCACAAAACCTCCATGAGAGAAAAGAAACAAACTACCTCCATTGCCAGTGTTTTTCAATATGTCTGTATAAGACAGCCAGCTGCTTACGAGCCTGAAGAGACAGAAGCTAAAGCCAGCCAGCAAGTTGCTAATGTAAGCGAAGCGACAGCAGCTAACATTAGCCAGCTAGCTGCTAGTGCTGCAGCACAGCTGCATCCCAGCCCAGCTACGAATGCTAGTGGATTGGCGAGAGTGGCTCTACGCACATCATTTGGAATAATCAAAAGCAGAGGTGTTGTGGCCTGAGAGTTTAAAATGACGCTTGCCACGCTAAACGCTAATGCTAACGAGAACGTCTCTACTTGGCCTGTGGTATGTTTTCTGGGCTGTTGTGGTCTCGCGTGAGTACCCTATTTAATATGCTAAATTCTTACATCCAGCACACATTTCCACTTTCGAGAAATAATTTAACACAAATTCACAGATTTTGTTTTTTCTTTGTCGATATGGCTGTGAAAAAAGTGATTTAGTTTTTAAAAAATGGTATTAATTAGGTCTGAAAAAGTCATAAATTTAACTTTTAACCTGTAGAAACCCTGCAAACTATTAGGGAGAAGTTTACTCACTGGCCACAAACTAAAGTACTTGAAAGACAAAGCTAAAATGACAATTTATAAAACTCCCATTTAAATGACAATGGGACATTGTGTTAATCATAAATAAATACAGAATACAATGATTTGTTTATCATGTTCAACCTATATTTGTTTGAATACACATTAAAGAAGAGTTTTGAAGTTCAAACTGATCAATTTTATTGTTTTTAGCAAATAATTATTGACTTTAAATTTTAAGGATGCAACATGTTCCAAAAGAGCTAGGACAGGTGGCAAAATGACTGAGAAAATTAAGGAATAGTCATCAAACATCTGTTTGAAACTTCCCTAAAGTGAAGCTGCAAATTCAGAATAGGTGGGTGCCATGATCGGTGCTATGTATAAGAAGAGCTTCCTGGAATTGGTAAGCCATTGCTCAGGCAAGGCAAAGCTGCAGTGAGCATGGGCGGAGCTTAGGGGTGTGGTCACAAAAACAGTATTGATAATTTGCTGAAAACATTAAAGTTTCTCAGTTGTGTATTTAATTAATTACCGGTCAAACATAATTTGCAAATCACTGTATTCTGTTTTAATTTATGTTTAACACAATTCCCCAACTTTATTTGAATTGAATTGTGATGTGTTTCTATCTGTGGGATTTAACAATTTCTTGGTATTGACAGGTTATCAATGCTGCCCTGACTTTGGCCGCTAGACCTCAGAGTAAAGTGGCCCAGGATAATATGGATGTTTTCAAGGATCAGTGGGAGAAACAAGTGCGCATCTTGACTGAAGCCGTGGATGACATCACTTCTGTGGATGACTTCCTGTCTGTATCAGGTATGAACCAGTGTCGAGTGATCAAATGACAAGAAAGTCATTCAATTCCATTGAGTGTATTTTGCTCTTGTTCCAAGAAAACCACATCCTCGAGGATGTAAACAAATGTGTCATAGCACTTCAAGAGGGGGACGTTGACACTCTGGATCGAACTGCAGGAGCAATAAGGGGCAGAGCTGCTCGGGTTGTGCACATTATTAATGCAGAGATGGAGAATTATGAACCAGGTGTCTACACAGAGCGCGTGCTGGAGTCCATCAAGCTGCTGTCTGAAACCGGTTAGTATGTTAGAAATACACTTGCTTGTATTGTAAGGGCTTTTCATTGTATCCAGTGGTGGTTTAATTGGAAAAACAAAACCTTCCTTTTTCCTCTTTACATCAGTCATGTATATACAAAGGGTGAGTAGTAATTCAGTAAATTGACTAGGCATATTCTTACTTTGTTACTTGAAAAGAAATAAACTCTCTACAGTTAACTCATTCACTCCCACCAATTTTCACCAGAGCAAGGCCCTCCGCTCCCGGCCGTTTTACTGGATTTTGACTGATTTTGCAAGGTCCACAGAAAAATATGTTCTATTGCTATATAAACATGGAACCCACCAAAAGAAAGATTAGACTATCTTCTTTTAGCAGGAAAAAAAGTTAGTTCATATCTTTTTCCATTCTTTAGAAATCAGCTTTAGAAAATAGCTTAGTTTGAGCAATTTTTCCAATTTCTGATGAAAAAACAGAGAAATTGAGCTTTTTGTTAAAGCATACATTTCAAACATTACTTTGACTTTAACACTGCTATTTTTTGCTTTAGTTACATCCCAAACATCCGAATGTTTTCCTTTTACAAAATAATATAAACAACAAGACAAATAGAGCTTTTGATAGCAAAGTAACAATTTATTTACACATAAATAACTGAGAGATGACATTGTTGTTGCTACGACAGCCTCGTAAACTTTTCCCTCATCGCTGCCTGTCTCTTAAAGATGGATTTTTTCAGTCTCTGCGGGGTCTGCTCGGTGAGCAGCACGGACTCAACAACATTGTCAGCTGCACTGGTGGACCCGGTCGTTCTACTCGGTCGTCCAGCGACTGGCATCCCGGGCGTCCTCTCGGTTGTTCTGCTCGGTCGTCCTCCGCCTGGCATCCTTACGCCGGAGCCCCAGCCGTGTTGCCGTTGAATTGGGTTGCGGGTCTTACCAAATGCGCTACTGCCCTCTAGTGGCCAGTTTTATTGCTTTAAAATGGATTTTCAGCTTTATGCTTTGGAGCTCAGTTGAATCAGAACCCAGAGATGTCTCTTATGAAAAGAACGTAAAAGATGTATGAATACAGTGTCCTCTATAATTATTGGCACCCCTGAAAAATATGTGTTTTTTAGCTTCTAATATTTTTTTTTTATTCAAATAATATGGGACCTTAATGGAAAAAAGAGAAAAATCCAACCTTCAATACAAGTGAATTCATTCAGTGGGGAAAAAAAATCCCACATAAAGAAAAAAATTATTTGACATCAAATAATGGGTGTTATACGTTTTTGGAAGAAAATGAGTTAAGGGTTTGTGAAAGTTTGAACAGGAGACACCTTAGCCTAACATTATTGACAGTAAAATGCAAGAAAAAAAGGTGAAAAAGAGTTGAAACAGTGTCATCGAACAGAGTGTGTTCAAGGTTGTGTTGACGGTACTGCTTTCTAAAGGATATCGGCATGGTCTGGTTGCACACTGCTCCTAATGCAGAGCTGCCACTGATCGTATTGGAAATGTTGATGCAAAGATATTGGCAAATTGAATGGTGTGTCACACAGCTTTTATTGGCCTCCAAGTGACGTTTGCAAGTTCTAAACACACCTGCCTCGTTGTGCAGCGTCCCACATCAATTTATTGACTGGCATTCAAACCCTGGCTGCCACCTGTTCATTCTGGTGTACTCTTGGCTTTCCTTGATTTATCATGTGTGATGTTCATTCATTTTCCGAGCCACTTATCGTCAAAAGGGTCGCGGGGGGTGCTGGAGCCAACCCAGATAACTGTGGGCAGTAGGCGGGGTACACCCTGATGCAAGTTTTTGGGATGTGGGAGGAAACCAAAATACCACACAGCTACGGGGAGAACATATAAACTCCACACAGGTAGGTAGGCCATAGGCCGGGATTGAAACCCTGATCTCAGAACTGTGAGGCTCACGTGCTAACCACTCTTCCACCATGCCGTCATGTGTGATGTTATTTATTATAATTATTCATTTATTCGTCTTCCGCTCTGCTTCCTAATGAGGGCGGCAGGGGTGCTGGAGCTTATCCCAGCTATTTATTGGCAGGAAACAGGGTACACCTTGAATTGGTTGCCAGACAATTGCTGTTCACAAGGTGGCTAACAACCAATCAAACTCACTCTCAAACCTAGGGACGATTCTTAATTGGTCAATCAGCCTACCGTGCAGGTCTTTGGGACATGGGAGGAAACCGGAGCACCTGAGGAAAACCCACGCATATTAGTGTATTTTTAAAAAGGCAGCAGGAGCAAAACTGAGTTCGGTAGTACTTTACAGAGCTACTGTATGTAACAATGTGCTAACGTTATTATTTTAATCATTCGTCATCCACAAATTCTTTAAAAGTGTCGATCTTCTGCATCCAAACTGGAGCTCCTCAGAAATTATGCTTATTTTGCAAAGGCTCAAACAACAAGTGCAAGCAGACACGTTAGCCTAAGCATCCACTATCCATTCACTAGTTGTGCGGTATCTCTGTGCCCCGCCATCTGTCATCCATTGCTCCCACACCCCTCCGAACTTAACTTTTGCCATGTTTACACCTATGTTGAGCGGTTGCTTTGTCTTCTTAACTTGGCGAAGGTCATTTTCCAGCTTCCTCTACTTGCGAACCATGGGTTTGTTGATCTTGAATTCTCTTGCAGATGCTAGATTTCCATATTGCAGTCCAAAATGTACGTCAAAAGCCTGTATGTGTAGGAGCCATTTTCAGGGGCACCGGCACTTTTTACCTACTGTGGAGGGGTAAGAGTGTAAAGGTACATGTATTTGTAGTGAACCATTTCGGTACGTGCTGCTCGGTTCAGAACGGAGGCGTACCGAACGAGTTTCTGACGCAATGTAACTAGGGCTGTCAAAATTATCGCGTTAATGAGCGGTAATTAATTTTTTAAATTAATCCTGTTAAAATATTTGACGCAATTAACGCACAAATCCCCAGCTCAAACAGATTAAAATGAGAGCACAGTGAAAGGTGTACTTGTTGTGTTTTTCGGAGATTTTCCGCCCTCTGCTGGCACTTGTGTGCGACTAATTTTATAGGCTTCAGCACCCATGGGCATTGTGTAAGTAATTATTGACATCAACAATGGCGGGCTACTAGTTTATTTTTTTGATTGAAAATTTTACAAATGTTATCAAAACGAAAACATGAAGAGGGGTTTTGATATAAAATTTCTATAACTTGTCTTTTAAGAACTACAAGTCTTTCTATCCATGGATCGCTTTAACAGAATGTTAATAATGGTAATGCCATCTTGTTGATTTAGTGTTATAATAAAGAAATACAGTACTTATGTACCGTATGTTGAATGTATACAGTATATCCATCTTGTGTCTTATCTTTCCATTCCAACAATAATTTACAGAAAAATATGGCATATTTTAGAGATGGTTTGAATTGTGATTAATTGTGATTAATTATGATTAATTAATTTTTAAACTGTAATTAACTCGATTAAAAATTTTAATCATTTGATACCCCTAAATGTAACCCTTACTTTTCGAGGCTGTGAGTCGATCGGGTTACAGTTTATTTGTGTAGATTATATTTATTCCGTCTTCTCTATTATAATGAGGACCAACACGGTGGGACCGTATCAACAGGGCCACCGCGAGAACGCAGTGAAACGCGGGCGTTAAAGTCAATCAGCCAATGCACACCAGTCGCAGTACGGCCGCGTGTTAGACGCGTCCCAGACACGGCTCAACACGACGCACGCGTAAAGAATGGCAGATTTTATTGTTTGACGCGAGACGCGACCCTCCTGCGTCAATACTACTACCGGTAGCTAGGATAGCAGACCGGAAGTTGTGTAAAAATACGGTGGACCCGGTCGATTTTCAAGCTAATTTGCAATCATAACCCGCTTTTTGAGTTCATCAGATCTCTTAAGTGGTAGATCGGGGCACAGTTGACTTGTCTTTGTTGATTTACTGCTGTCTTCTCTGCTATAATAATAACCAACACGGCCCCATGTTCAATACAAAACCCTCCTGCCACAACAAAACAAGTAGGAACTAATATTCACATCGGAACTAAAGTTATACAACATAAAATATACAATATAAATGAATATTACATCACATTTGTAAAATATAAACACATAATAAAATAAATGATAGCCCATTTAAATAAAATTAATTGAAATGAGCTAAAACGCCTGTAATTAAATAATAAGAATAATCAGATCCTGCTTACACAATTAAATGTATTAATTTCTGTGTGGCGTTTTAACTTGAGAAAATCCATCAATAAAGCTTTTGAAAACCGTTCATAAGAAAAAAAAAAAGATTCATTGATGCATTTCATTTATAAAATACATGTTAAAATCTGTCATTGGGATTGCTTTTCTCTTTAGCGCAGGACTTTTTTTTCTTTCTTTCTTCGTTCTTTCAGAAAGAAAGCTGACCAATATGCGGGGTCTGAAAGGCAAATATTTGTTGGATCATCTTTAAATACCCGCTACTTTTTTAGCAGAATTCTAGCTTTGTATAGGCTGATGTTCCTATTCTTGAAAGCACAAAGTTGTGTAATAAACAACCAGCACATTTATATTTTGCATTGCGTTTTCTTACTGTACCGAAAATTAACCAAACCATGACCTCAAAACCGAGTTACGTACTAAACCGAGATTTTAGTGTACCGTTACATCCCTAGTGGGGGGCATTCACATGCTCACTTCTCCATTTCACGTCCACATTGTGTCCTCAGTCACGTCTGCCTTTCCTCTATATAACCAGCATGTCGGCTGCTAATGCTCTCAGTTGGTCAAGCGGAGTTCCAAGTTATAGAACAAGCGGAGTTCCAAGTTATAGAACAACTTTTACAGAATTTGGAACTCAACATTATAAGGTCCCCCATCCATCTTGGAGAAAATTTTAGGCTTTAAGTGTTTAACGTTCTGAAAATTTGGTATCATTATTGTTATATCATTACAAACATAAATCTGCAGCTTTCTTGTCAAAGAAAATTGCTGAAAACCTCAGAAGTCATGACAAAGCGCATTAATAGTTTGGGATACCGCATGTTGCAGGTTGAATGTACTGTACCTTTAAACTAGACCTTATGCTGTGGAAAAAAATACAACTAAAAAGTAGGCAGAGTCGAGATTAAGTACCTACCTGTCTGTGTGCTTCAAATCAGATTAAAATGCCTCTTTTAATCAGACAGCCCCCAGCATATTTTAATTTTTGATTGCCACCCTCCTGTTGATCATTCAGTTCTCTCGTTCCCATTATTGCCCATTTACCAAGTGACTATGTCCATTGTTTCCCTTGTTGTGTGCATGTGCTGGGATAATTGGTAACACAATCATCAATCCTAGCAGCTAGCTGATAAATTGCAAACAGCATCAGGTGCGTCACGTGCTCACACTGTCATCAGTCTGAGTCTCATCTGGCACTGACACCCACATAATAGACCTCCTGCAGCACTAGTTATATGCTGTCATAGGCACATTCTATTTTGTTATTGCATGAATCTATTGCATGATTCTCTTCATTTAATTTGGGCATTTAATTGATAAAGTACAGTGGACACTTAAGTTTAATTTTATATGACTGTAACCTTGTCTCACATTAAGGCGATAAAATTCTGCTACTGTTCCATTAATCCTCCATGATGTATCAAGCTGGAATTATCAGCAAATCAGACTTGCACTTTTGTTCTGTGTGAATTTGCTTGTAGTTGAGTTTATCATCATCATTATGTAGGGACCTTATCTTCATAATCGTACAGTGCTTCATGCTCTGTCCTCAGAGCTTTGACTGAAAAATATGGTCTCCATGGGATCCTTGAAGTTGTTTAACACATTCTCGTTTTGTATGTAGCATAACCTTCAAATAATAATGAAAGTTCCAATAAAAGATGCTTCTCCATTTTCTGCTAGTATTAACGCGATAATTAACAGAGCCTTATGTGCTACTGCAGGCTGAAGGCTGCATGGCAAACTCCCAATCATAATTCCACAATTAATTAACTCATTTGCTCCCAAAAATGAATAAATACGTTCTAATTTTAATTGTTTCAGTGTCTCAAAAACGTATTCATACGTCTTTTACATCTTTTTTTTTTTTTAAAGAGACATCGCTGGGTTCTGATTCAATTTAGCTTCAAAGCACAAAGCTGAAAATCCATTTTTAAGCAATAAAACTGGCCACTGGAGGGCAGTAGTGCATTTGGTAGGATCTGCAACCCCATTCAATGGCAACGAACGGCCAAACCGCACGGCTTGGATGCCAGGCGGCGGACAACCGAGCAGAACAACCGGTAGGATGCCCGTGATGCCAGGCGCTAGACGACCGAGCAGAACGACCGGGACCACTAGTGCAGCGGACAATGCCCTTGAATCTGCGCTGCTCGCGAGCAGAGCCCACAGAGACTCAAAAAAATTCATCTTTATGAGACAGGCGGTGATGAGGGAAAAGTTTAACCAGCTGTCGCGGCCGGAACAACGTCATCTTTCAGTTAGTAATGTCTAAATAAATTGTTACTTTGCTATCAAAAGCTCTATTTGTCTTGTTGTTTATCTTATTTTGTAAAAGGAAAACATTATTCAGATGTTTGGGATGTAACTAAAGCAAAAAATAGCTGTGTATGAGTCAAAGTTATGTTTGAAATGTATGCTTTCACAAAAAGCTCAATTTCTCAGTTTTTTCATCAGAAATTTGAAAGTTGCTCCAACTAAATTATTTTCTAATGCTGATTTCTAAAGAATGGATAAATATATGAAATAACTTGTTTTTTTCTGCTGAAATTTGAGAGTTTAATCTTTCTTTTGGTTCTTTTTCCATGTTTATATAGCAATAGAACAGAATTTTCTGTGGGCCTTGCAAAATCAGTCAAAATCCAGTAAAACGGCCGGGAGTGAAGGGCCCTGCTCCGGTGAAAATGGCTGGGAATGAATGAGTTACTCAGCCCTGATACAAAAAAAAAAAATAAAATAAAATAAAAAATAAAAAAAAGAGCTCTCAGGATCGCTGCATATACATTGCAAAAATATATCTACCAAATTCCCCTGTAATCCATACACAAAAAAATGGGTGAACAGCATAAAACGGTATTGTACACACCAACAAAAACAACATCAGTAGCAACTTGACAGGCCTTAAACCTGTAACAACATGACTGGTGACTTAACAGGCCTTCTGCCTGTAAAAAGTGTAGAGATTATAATCTACACACTAAAAGTCAGTGGCAGGGAGTGTATTTTAGAACAGGGGTCCCCAACCTTTTTTGCACCACGGACCCGTGTAATTTGGGTCTTTTTTTTTTTTTTTTCACGGACCGGTGTTATGTCAAATTTTGTACCCTTATAAAATTTTGCTCCCAAAAATGCCTTCTTTTATATTCAGTATGACTCTCAATGTTATCCAACGGTGCTAAAAAAACTATTTATATCATAAACATACATGTGCAACACAAAAATGGCGTAAATTAATGTTTAAAGACACAGCAAAGTTGTTAAGTGAGAGAGCTGTGTGCAGCTGTTGTGTGCAGCTATCATGGCAAATGTAAGTTAATATTCCTTTCTTCAAAGAAAATTTGTAGTGTGTACTTTGGAATCGCTGCATTCGCGGTCATTTTTAACGTTACGCGCATGCCAAATTTGTCAGAACACCGGCAATGCGTGGCAGAAAATACAGCAAATATAAAATAACATTTGTTTTCAGCCCCGTCATGTTAAGTGCAGGGAAAATACAACTCACCCGCTGAATCAGTGGAAGGCCCGAGCTTGTTTTGTTGCGACGAGATGGTCCTGAGAGGGAAGAGTGAGAGAAGCCCACTTCACAAAGATACGATGTTGGAAATTGTAGCACAGTTTGCAGTGCTCTCCTAGCGATGTCAGGATATTCCGAAATGACTTTAATCCAGAACCTCGGTAGAGTTGTTGTCTCAAATGTACGTTTAAGATCGTTGTGATTTGCGATCTCTACAAACTGATATTCTTGTTGAACCGACATGCTCGAATCACTCAGTTTATTCACATACGGGTCACGAATCCACTCCTTCGCAGTTCGTGGGTCTTTAGTGATTGGGAAGTAGCATAGATTTTGTTTTCTTCGAGGTTATAGGCTCATCTTCTGGCTCGTCAAGTTCCCTTTTCCCCGTAAAAAATCTGTCAAAAGACGTCTGCTTTTCAGTCATTCTAGTGTGGGGGCAAATTATTTCCAGGAACAAATGTGATGGGTGACGACCTACGTCATACGTTATTATCGAGGCCAAGAGCACATAGATATACAAAACAAGATGTACTGCTAACAGTCCAATCAATGCATTTCTATGACGACCTCCTATCCTGTAGTTGTATATCAGTACCGGTCCGCGGCCCGGTCGTTGGGGAACCCTGTTTTAGAGAATCCCTTAATTAACTCTGACCTTATAAAGTGACGGGGAGCATGCTGACATCACCCTAAACCTTCTAGTTATCTCTGCTTGCTAAATCTGAAATCAATTTGGTAAAAAAAGAAGTAGAAACATCTAGTGTGTCCATTTGATAACTGCCAGCAATTCTGAGTCTGAAGGCCCTGCCAAGATTACATTGCTATGGCAACACAAAGAAGATATGTGATTGGACAGAAAACAAAAAAAGAGACTAAAAGCTTGGCTGCCAAGATATACGCTGTGAAATGAAGACAAATGAGTGATAGAACTAAACACTGTCATGTAAGCTGTAAATGTACTTTTGATCGTGTTTAGGCCAGCAGAACAAACTTAGAAGGCCCTCAGTAAATCCAACTGTTTGAAACGTTATTTTCTGTACTGTTCATTAAATTATCTGACAATTCTAAAATTGCCCTACCTGGTGTGAATTTGGGTGAGTAGCATAAAACAAGTCTTGTCTCCAGCAGCGAAGTAGCACACATGATTGTCCCATGTTGGCTGACAGCAACTTAAGTTTTTGCCTCCTTGTCAAACATTAAGATGTTTTAAGGCCTTTTATGCACAATCTGGGCCATGAAGTACTTATTGATCATCCTGAACCTTTGCTTCTCTCATTCCCTCAAAGACCCGATGTCTATGAATTTGATCACAGTCAAGGGGAAATCTATAGCTGAGGGAAAGATGATTAAATGTAGCTGAACAAAAGGAAAAGGATGCGGGACCACACACACTTTTAGAGGATACCAGGTCTAATTAACTCAACTCTTCACAAAAATCAATAGCTGTCACCAATGATTTTACTAAGTGTTTCAAGCTTTTTGTGGAATTCATTGATGTTCTTCCCCTCACCCAATCCAAACCCCGCCTGCCCCATCGGTAGTGTGCATGCCTCAAAGATTTGCTGTCAACTATCTAGTATGAGGCCTGTGAACAAAACAGCAATGAGATAGATCTCTTTATTTATTTGACAATCGTTGTTAAACTTGGGTCGTGATTCTTCACCTTAAGAATCATTTAGATGATTAGAAATATCCAACCTTGGGGGAACAGCTTTCGGACATAAGTTGACAGCCTTGATCTCAATCCTAGCAAAACTTTCCCTGAATTCAACAAGATCAAATCTCTGATCACACATGTTATTTTGAAGGGAAAGACCCAGTTTAAATGACCCTGATGTGAAAGGCTCTCAAATGATTTAAGTATGCAAATTGTGAATTTCTTATTCTTTAAATAGTGGAGAAAATAATCTTTGACACAAAAAAAAGACACATCTTAAGACCAGTGTTGGGAGTAATGCCGTTATAAATAACGCCGTCACGTAACGGCGTTATTTTTTCAGTAACGGGGTAATCTAACTGATTACTTTTTCCGCCCTTACAACGCCGTTACCGTTACTAACGGTCAAAAGCGGTGCGTTACTTACTCTGAATAAATTGAAGAAACTACCAGCCGTGTCGAGTCGACTCTCTGCTCTGATGATTTGTCATCCAAGACTTGGGGTGCGTTCAGGTTCGAGAATAGCGCACGTACTTCTGACTCCAAGCTGTTTGTCCCTGCTCATTCAATTAGACAATGTGTTCCAAAGTTTGGTAACGTTTCTGTGTTTGCTACACCTGATGCTAGCCTCGTTCCCATCTCCCACTGTCAGCCAGCAAAAATTCTGCTTCCATCTTGAGGACGGCAGATGCTTTGAAGGTAACATGAATTGTCGGGAAACTAGCCTACCTGAATGCAGCCCCTCGAGAGATGCGATGGAAGTGATTGTGATTGGCTGAGGGTTAGAGTCATGTGTCGTGGTAAGCCAAACAGAGCTGGGGATTTCACAAGCAAACCGGAACAGCGCGTGCGGCAAACACACACACGCAAAACAGATGCACAGGGTCGGGATGGCAGAGCAGTCAGAAGAAAAATTGTCCTTTAAGAGGTGGAGATATAGACACTATTTCAAGTTTGTCGAAATTAAAGGAAAGAACCTGCATGTAATGTGTAATTTATGTCCCGGGGCAAAGCTTTTGTCGACATCTGTGGTAAGCAATTCAAATCTGTTGAAGCACCTAACAAGTTAACTACCTGTCTGTTCTTCTCTATTCCACTGAATCGAATACTGCTCAGAAAATTTCAAATTCTTTGATATACAACAAGTTCTTTTTAAAGTAACGGAAATAGTTACTTTCCCTGGTAACTAGTTACTTTTTCTATAGAGTAATTCAGTTACTAACTCAGCTACTTTTTGGAAGAAGTAGTGAGTAATGTAACTAATTACTTTTTTAAAGTAATGTGTCCAACACTGGTTATGAATACCTTGTTGCAATTTAGTTGACTCCCCACAAAGAATCAATGTATATCCGTCTACGAGTGTGGGGAGGGTTCCCTTATTTAATTGTGTCCATGACTACTTGTACATCTTTGTGACAAGGGCCACATCAACACCAGAACACTTATCATAACTGGCTGACCTCTGACCTTGTCTCAATTTGCTCATCCTTCTCTCTCGTATATTGAGTGTGACTAGATTAATGGGCCGGCCAAATACTGGCAGCAAAGGCACACAACTCTTGGGTGTAAAGCTGAGCCATAGATTCCTGACAGACAATCTACACATCGGCGCAGGATTGAATCGTGTCCTTGGGAGGAAGAAAATCAATAGCTTAATGGGAAAGTGGTTATGGTCAAATTCTTCCTCTCCCACCTCCTTCCTCCTTTCTTCTTACAAGACACTTTTTGCCAACTACTGTAACTCCCCATGTTTAAACTAATCTCCTCCGCAAAAAGTGGGCGACACATTTTAAAGTCAATCATTAACATGGTGCCTGGAGTGGTAGATTAAAAAACTGATATATGGCCTAACTTAGTGTGCAATTTCAAGGGGTGGGGTTGCATTACTCCTAGTTATTACATCAGGGCGTGTTAAATAGGATTTAGCCAGGGTTTTACATTTTTGGACCATTACTAAAGAAGGAAAGCAATTTCATGCTGTCTATGAGTCCCAACCTCAAACTTAAACCAAAAACTTAAATTGCCATATAGACTTTATGTTCATAGCAATATTATGTTCCTGTTCCAAAATATATTCGAGCATCACATTTTCATTACAGGAATGTGTTATGAATAGGGGCACTGTAAAATAATAAAAGTATAATACATGGAGTGCATTGTAGTTGCAGGGTCAGTGATTTTGCACTCTTGCCTCAGTCAGGAGATCCAGGATTGAAAATCAGTTGGAATTTGTCAGTCTTAAGCTTCAATGTCCTCTCATCCTTGAATGTCTTTTTTTTCTCGGTACTCTGTCTTCTTCTCTCACTCTTTAAAGAGCATACGACACCAGAAAAAAAGTCTTAAATGGCATTATTATGTGAATTAGAATCATATTTTGAGACGATTCGACTATATACAACAATTTAGCTAAGCGCAGATGACGAGAAATTAGTCTTTTAATCTGCCGGTTAGCCACGCCTACAATTATAGGGCTTTAGCGTCCCCAACAGGTGGATGACGTCAGCGGTAGACTAGGCTCATCGGTTTTACTATTCAGCCCATTGAGGGGGAATTGTTCAGAACGAGGAAAACGCGACGAAGACAGCTGCAAAATGTCATTGTTTCAGTCTCTCTACTACCAATATTTTTACAGGATATTCTTTTTATCCAAGTATTTTTCCCCAATAGCTATATAAATGGCTTGAGAAGGACCAGTCAGCCCATCGAGGGGGAACTATTCACAATGAGGAAAACGCGACGAAGAGAGCGGCAAAATGTCATTGTTTCTGTCTCTTTACTTCAATATTTTTACAGGATATTCTTTTTACCCAAGTACTTTCCCCAATTGCTAAATAAATGGCATGGTCATGACAAATAACAATCTTGTGCTAACTGGAATATAAAATAATAAAAATCCATTTATTCAAGACGACATGGCAAAATTACTCCATAATGGTCAAAACAGTCGACTTTACCTTTACTGTCACACCTCCCGAACGATATTTTATGACACCTAAATCGGACATATGTCATTTCCCTTCCCCGGCTTCGGAGAATGTAAACAGACCAGAAGGAGCAACAGCTAGCCGACATGCTAACCCGAACCGAGGGATGTTTCAAAGTCTTCGAAGTGGAAAATCACACATAACTAGCCTGGATTATTTGACATGACGACCCGGTTGTCGAGTTTCTTTGCGGATCGGCAAACCGCCCGGTGGAGAGCAATTTACAGTTCGTTCGCTGAAGGAGGGTGGCTGGAATTGTAGTGCAGCTAACGTGCTAACAGCTAACTGCTAATGGGCATGAGGACAGCTTTTTACATGCCTATCAATGATCAAACGTAAGTAGTCCTTTATTTAAAGGAATTTTATAGTGTTTACTTTGTAATCACTGTATTCGTATTTGACATAATACAAAACAAGATATTTACTCACTTCCTTGTAAGTCCAATGGTCCCACAGTAAATATCCACGGTGAATGGGAACCTTTTGAAACTCCAAAAAGGCGCATACGCCTCTCCCGCATACAGAATGATTTTTCTGCAGCCGTTTGGCTGGCGTGATGCAAAAAATAAAAGTATTAATCCGCAAAATCAGCTGAATCCTTCGTCCTCATACACAACAGTACACTGTAGCATGAAGAGGACGTCTTCTACCGTACACGTCACAGCGCCCTCCTCCTCAATGCGAGACCGAAGCCGGAAGTCACTCATTTTCCTGGCGCGGGATTCAAAAAACTAAATAAATATAGCGATCGCTTCCACACACATCCAAGCGATCCATATCATTCAGGAGCATAAAATACCGCGTGTATTATGAAATAAACATGCTTTTTCGTGTCACAAGCACTTTAAACATGCATGTTAGGTGAAAGCAATATTAATGTTGGGTTGTTTATACTGTGCGTTCACTTTTGATTAACTGGAAACCAGCCAGGATGTCCCCGCCTCTCACTTAAATTCATAGATTGCAGTTACAGTACTCTAATTGGGACACACAGTCTAGACAAGGATGTATGTATGGATGGATGGATTGATGGATAAATGGATGGATATTGAAAAAAATACCGTATTGGCCCGAATATAAGACGACCCCGATTATAAGACGACCCCCTCTTTTTCAAGACTTAAGTTTGAAAAAAGACTTTTTGAACACCAAATTAATTTTTATACAGAAACGACCACGGAAAGCTTTTCTCTGACTGAGCATTTTTTAGGCGATCTTTTTGAGCTCTCCATCTCCGTACATTACACTCTGTGACACCATATTTCACAGCCGCTTTGCAGTTGTTTGAAGACACCGCCTCATTTATCACCATCAACTTGAAGTTTGCGTCATAACTTCTCCTCAGCTGCCGGTGTTCTGCCAAAATGTCCTACATCGGCGAAACGTCCTACATTAGTCGAATTTGACACCTAAATTACTACCGTGCGCTCTAAACTTGTTTTGTTTAGATGCATACAGGAATAACGTACTAAAGAAATGCCTGCAGAAAATACTTAAATGTAGTTATGTCAAATAAGGACGATTTAAATACGCTACGTGACTAATGTGGTCAACTGCTTCAAAGCTAACACAAAAAAACACAATGGTTAAAAGTATGAGAGGGTAATACATGCAAAAAGTATCTTTGAGGCTGTGAAAAGGTTCTAAATAACTAAATAAAAACAAAAATAGTGAGTACTCGCCGCTTCCAACCGATGTGCGCATGCGTGTGAATGCATATGCAAGCGCCCTGAGCATTGTGTAGGACGTTTCGCCGCGTAGTAAGGAATGGCCAAACACCGGTTAACCTGGCCAATCTTCGACCCACTTTTCTCCAAATTGTCGCGAAGTTTCTCCATTTTCGGTTATCTCTTCTATTACCGGTATTTTCTTCTCTTTTCCTTCTTACCACTTTCTTCTTCGTGTCAGGGGTTCCCTTTGGCCGCCCGAGTCGCGTTCAGCATTCGATTCATTGATGACTGGCGCCATCAAGCGTCGTGAATGGGTATATGTCTAGGCCGCAGTTTTTTTTTTTTTTTTTTTTTTTTTTTTTTTAGACCGCAGTTATAAGACGACCTCCTCTTTTTCAATCTTATTTCAGTGCAAAAAACATCGTCTTATATTCGGGCCAATACGGTAGCATTGTTTACTCATGAAATGTGCCCAATTTTTTTTACTAGGATTCATTTTGCTTCCTAGTCGTGGAAGCCTTTGTTCAGTTCATAAAACTGTTTTCTAAGTAATACACACAACATTTTCGGGATTAAAAATATAATATTTAGAGACTCCATATGCACTAAGTAATACAAGCAGAAACTTGCAATATACCCAGGACTGATTCATATGTGCTTATGATTGCTTTTTTTGCAGTACTGTGCAAACTGTGTTCGTGTGGAACTCGGATTAAAAATATGAGTGGGGAAAAATGGGTTGTGCTATTTAGAGCTTGTTAAACACCTCACAGGAGCACGCCATCTCTGCACTAGGGGTTCTTCATTGTTCTTGCATAACTTCCTACTTTAAACTGTGCCTAAGCCTGGAGGGTGAAAAAATCCATTCCTACATGGTCACATTTAATTCCCTTCATCATTTCTCAACCGGAATGAGTGAAATTGCTACTTACCATCAGCAACCTTGCTCATTAAGAGCTTGCAGAACATTTAAATATTTCTATTTAAAATGCCTTCCCAGCGATTCCCAAAAGCCTATTTTACGCTGCTCCAGTAAGTGGATTAAAGTAAATTAAAAATGAAGAAAGTGAGAGATTTTTTTAGCACCTTTTATGTTTGTTGAAACATATCTTAACTCTAAAAGAGGTATGCCTCAGATAAATGCACCTGTAATGCTAGCTGACTAATTAAGTCAGTTGAGTGATCTTTTGTAAAGTACAATCTCTAAAACTTAACTAAAAAAATATATACACCGTAATTTTTGGAGTTTAAGGTGCAGCTTTTTGACTATAAGCCGCCACCAACCAAATTTGCCACGAAAATCGCATTTGTTCATAGATAAGCCGCACTGGACTATAAACTGCAGCTGTCCTCGCTGTATTATGGGATATTTACCCAAAAAGATATTAACCGGTAACATTTTATTTGACAGCAGTATCATAAGACTATCATAAGACCAAATGAACCACCATGAAGCTTTGCAGCCAATTGGTTGAAAGCTTCATTGCTTCAAGAAGGTGCATTTGGTCATGACTACTCCTTTTTGGGGGAGACAGTCAACCTCTGCTGCCACCTGCTGTCAACACTGTTGTCATCCAACATGTCTCCTAGCATGCATTGCAGCGTACAGATTCAAATAACAATTAAAATTCATGTTCGGTGCTAATTATTTCTTCAGTTACTGTTCCAGTTGTTTCATTAATTGCTAGTTATGGTATTTGGTAACACTTTATTTGACAGTGGCGCCGTAAGGCTGTCATGAGACAATCATAATTATGACATGACACTGTCATGAGCATCAATGAATGCTTATAACATGTCTTTTAGTGTCATCGGGCAAATTATCTCACTTTTGAATGGATGTAAAAGATATTAGCTGGACATAAATGGAGTTAGTGACATAATTAAGATGGTCTTGTGGCAATCTTATGATGCCGCTGTCAAATAAAGTCTTACCTATTAACCCAAAAAAAATAAACAAATAAGCCGCACTGGAATATAAACCGCAGGATTCAAAATGAGGGAAAAAAAAGTAGTGGTTTATAGTCTGAAAATTCCGATATCTACTTCAATCTAAATTACTATGAGTGCTAAATAATGGAAAAAGCAGAAATGTGTGTGTTTATTTTTTTGTCAATTTTCTTATTCCTTTTTTTTTTTTTTTTTTTTTTTTTAATTGAAATTTATAAGTGGAGGAACTCCACATGTGTACATGAGGAGAAAGAGCGACAAAATATCATGCTTCAATAGACTTTCCAATACTCACAGAGAATAAGGACACTAAGCGTCATATGGAATCATTTTGTCTACATGGACGGAAGCGAGGGCAAGCTAACAGACAAGGCTTGTTATAAAACTACTCTGGTTAGAGGAGGGAACAGGTCCGGCATAGCTAAACACCTCACTGGCAAGCAGTATGATTTATATCACCAATTTAGGAGGGACCCGTAATGAAAAAATGTAAACGCTTTGCTTCAGATAAATATACATCGAGGGTGAAATATTTTCCGATTGAAAATTTTGTTCTCAACTGGTAATACTTGATGAGGCAATGATTATTTGTAGCAATAAAGCAGAACACAGCATGACGATACATATGCTAGTCCTTCTAAAAAAAAATTGCATATTGTGTTAAAGTTATCATTATTTTCTGTAATGTACTGATAAACATTAGACTTTCATATATTTTAGATTCATTGCACACAACTGAATAGTTCAAGCCTTTTATTGTTTTAATATTGATGATTTTGGCAAAAAAGTCAAGAAAACCCAAAAATCCCTATCTCAAAAAAATAGCATATTTCATCCGACCAATACAAAAAAGTGTTTTTTTTAATACAAAAAAAGTCAACCTTCAGTTAACTATATCACTATGCACTCAATAGTTGGTTGGGAATCTTTTTGCAGAAATGACTGCTTTAATGCGGCGTGGCATGGAGGCAATAAGCCTGTGGCACTGCTGAGGTATTATGGAGGCCCAGAATGCTTTAATAGTGGCCTTAAGTTCATCCACAGTGTTGGGTCTGGTGTCTCTCAACTTCCTCTTCACAATATCTCACAGATTCTCTATGGGGTTCAGGTCAGGAAAGTTGGCAGGCCAATTGAGCACAGTAATGTCATGGTCAGTAAACCATTTACCAGTGGTTTTGGCACTGTGAGCAGGTGCCAGATCGTGCTGAAAAATGAAATCTTCATTTCCTTAAAGCTTTTCAGCAGATGGAAGCATGAAGTGCTCCAAAATCTCCTGATAGCTAGCTGCATTCACCATGCCCTTGATAAAACACAGTAGACCAACACCAGCAGCTGACATGGCACCCCAGACATTTTGGAATTTTGGCCTTTTCTTCTCCCCAGTCTTCCTCCAAACTCTGGCATCTTGATTTCCGAATGACATGCAAAATTTGCTTTCATCTGAAAAAAGTACTTTGGACCACTGAGTACAGACTAGTGCTGCTTCTCTGTAGCCCAGGTCAGGCGCTTCTGCCACTGTTTCAGGTTCAAAAATGGCTTGACCTGGGGAATGCGGCACCTGTAGCCCATTTCCAGCGCATGCCTGTGCACGGTGGCTCTGGATGTTTCTACTCCAGACTCAGTCCACTGTTTCTGCAGGAGCCCCTAGGTCTGGAATCGGCCCTTCTCCACAATCCTTCTCAGGGTGCCGTCACCTCTTCTGGTTGTGCAGCGTTTCCTGCCACACTTTTTCTTCCCACAGACTTCCCACTGAAGTGCCTTGATACAGCACTCAGGGAACAGCCTATTCGCTCAGAAATTTCTTTCTGTGTCTTAGCCTCTTGCTTGAGGGTGTCATTGATGGCCTTCTGGACAGCAGTCAGGTCGGCAGTCTTGCCCATGGTTGCGGTTTTGAGTAATGAACCAGGCTGGGAGTTTTTAAGAGCCTCAGGAATCTTTCGCAGGGGTTTTGAGTTAATTTGTTGATCCAGATGATTAGGTTAGTAGCTTCTTTCGAGTACCTTTTCATGATATGCTTATTTTTTGAGACAGGGATTTTTGTTTTTTCTTGTATTTTTTTGCCAAAATCATCAATATTAAAACAATAAATGGCTTGACCTACTCCAGTTGTGTGTAATGAATCTAAAATATATGAAAGTTTGTTCATCAGTACATTACAGAAAATAATGAACTTCATCACAATATGCAAATTTTTTTAGAAGGACCAGTATATGCATGTTTGGCGTGATTAATTTGAATGTAAGTTGAAACAAGATTTGCATTGCTTTTTCGCCTGAGTACAACTGTGTGTGCGAAAGTAGAGCCACAATACTGTTAATCTAACAAAACAAGTTTGAAGTCTTATTTCTGCATAAGTATTACCTGTAAAAATATGTTATTACAGTGTACATGAATTAAAAACTATCCATTTTCGATGAAAGGCACTTTTAAGTTCTGAAATTTTCATTTTGATTACAGTCTTCCTGTGAAAGAGAGTGACAGATTATTTCAGCACTGGAGGTCATCTGCTACCTTTTTTATCAGAGGAGTATAATTTAGGAGGATACATTCTGAAAGTACCTTTAATTGTGTGTTTCACAACGACTCAGGTAGATGTACATCTTTGTGAAATGTACTTGGGCTTTTTTGTATTGCGTGCTTCTCAATTCCACTTAAAGAATTTTATTATTTCGTTGGGAACATCATCAAAGAGACATATTAGACATACTAGACAACACAACATAATACAAAACGCAATTTAATAAAGTGCGGCCCCCAGGCTGGTGAATGAGTGGAGAAAACATCTCCGAAACATAAAGTAAAATACACAACAGTAAAAGAATAAGGACTCGTTAAAAGGAAATCTAAAAATTATAAAAACGTGCAAATAAGTAATTAGGTAAATAAATAAGATCAGCTATTCATCAGTCTGATGCAAGTAGACACAAAGCTTGACATAGCTCTCTTGTGTTTCCCTTCTGCACTATTTGAAAAAAATTGAAAAATCTATTCAGTTTCAGCAATATTAAGTCAAACGCAACAATCATCGGCGTCATCACCTATGACAGACCGATTTTTTTCTACACAATGGGATTTTTTTTGTTTGCACTGCCTGACTTCCCTACCGTTCAAAATCCATTGATCACATCTCCTTCCAAAGCTTTATGATTTGGCAGTCTGAGTGGGTTTCTTTTCATTTTTGCACTAAATAGCACTGAGGTAAGTCCACACAAACACGAAAAGTCTAACCACCACCAATGTGCACTCAAAGGAAACTGCAACACTCACTAATCCAGTGGTAAAACATGAATATGTTTCTGCGGCCACATCTTTATCCATCTGTCCATGGGGTTAAGGAGTAAAGATGCACTGATATCGATACCAGTATCGGCAGGAGGGACCGATCCGGCCCGAAATGGTGGTATCTGTTTCGGTGAGTACCAACAAAGAGGGCACCGATACCATTTACCGGTTCTGTATTACACTTGACTGCAACCTTTTTTTTCCTGACACTCACTTCACTCTCTGTTGTGTGATGACATGTGATCACGTTGCATGCCAAGCAGCTATTGCTATTGGCCTGCTCCAGACCAATGAGAACGAGCCATTTGCTGCTCTTAACCAATAACGGGGCAGCTTTTTCATTTGTAGGAAAAACAAACTACGAGACGAAAATGTCTGCAGTCTGGACATACCGTATTGGCCCGAATATAAGACGGTGTTTTTTTGGATTGAAATTAGACTGAAAAAGTGGGGATCGCTTTATATTCGCGGTCTAGACATTAAACCCATTCATGACACTAGATGGCGCCAGATATCATTGAAGCGATGTTCTGTTTGACAGATCTCAGCTACTCTCAAGTTTAACCAGTTTGCATTATTTTATTGCAATGTTTTTCCTTATTCAGATTTGTTTCAAGACTACAGTTACAGTTAGACTACACTTTGATGGTTAATGCAGTTATTGCAATTTTGTTGTTTTATCACAATAGATTGGTTTATTTACATTTCAAAAACCAGAAGCCATTCATTTACGAATATGATTGCACTTTAGTTTACATATTTAACATGTAATAACATATACATATTTGTTTCAGAAGTACTGTAATTATTTTCTGTATATAAATTAATTTGGTGTTCAAAAAGTCTTTTTTTCAAACTTGAGTCTTGAAAAAGAGGGGGTCGTCTTATAATCAGGGCCGTCTTATATTATGGCCAGTACGGTATTTCAATAACTGCATTGAAGATTTGCGGCCTGAAAGTTTCGAAAGGTGGGGTTAAATTGGCTAGTTTCAATACCTTGAACCTGACAAAACATTGTGAAGGCGAAATGTGAACGAACACGAAGAGTTTGAGGCTACAACAGCAGCAACCTCTACCAAGAGAAAGGTCAGCTCACTTTGTCTACTTTAGTGTTTTAGTGAAATAAATACCGCAGTAATTTGAGACCTGTTTCAAAAGTAGGGTTGCCACCTTTCAGAAATAGAAACAAGGGATGCCCCCCTCGCGTCCAAAGCCCTACATGCGACGAAAAAAAGGGACATCCCTAAAACTCCTAAAATGCATAGAAGTGTATCTATACATACTCCGTATTGTTTCAAGACGGAACGCAACTTTTCATTCCCAATTCGGAACGATTCCTTATTTTGAAGGACGGGTGGCAAGCCTATTCAAAAGTGCTGTAAAGTTAAGCTAAGCTGTGTGGCTAAGTGTGTGTTGCTGCTGGTCCACAGAGAGCGAGGCTAGTAGAGAGACAGGATGCTGTGATCAATTATTATTACTCATAATTTCATGAAAGTTGCACTGTTTGGCCTTTGACAGCCAAAACACAGGGTTTAAAAAGTTTATTCATTATTCATTCCTTGGATTTTTACTTTCTTACTGTTGGGCTAGTATTATACGTGTTTTAATTTCAGGAATTTAGCACTATTTTGGGCTCTGAGAGCCAAAGGTTTAACTATTGTCACCCATACCCGGTATGCAATAAAAAGTTCTATTGTATTCGCTTTGTATATATGTATTTATGGCGGAAAACACTCAGGTGACTTAAAGTTCCGCTCAGAGACCTCCAATTTGGCCAAATTTCAAAGTGTCATATATGCATGTGTGATACATCATTGGAGAGCATAAAATCTCAATTTTCTGGGGGAACAAAAATTTTGAAAAGGAGGGGATTTAATTTTTTTTTTTTTTTTTTAAACAACAAAACCCTAACTGGAGGCGAGAGCATGTGAGAGCAGAATTAAAGACGCCACGATTTTAACGAGATATAAACGCGTACTTACCTTGTTTCGATCCAAAAACTCCATGTAGCGTGTATCACCGAGTGTCAAGACACAGCTGTGAATGGCCATAGCCAGATTTGTTTGGGATTTTATGGGTGAAACATGGTGATATAACAAGGGTTGTGATGCAGAAATCGCAGACATCAAGGAGTGGTCGAGATTTTCTTTTTCATATACTTACCCTTTTAAACTTTTTTTTTTTTTTCCTCTTTGTTTGGATCGATTATTTATCATTTAACAGATCAGGGAAAATGCGACAGTAACAAAAAAATACAATTTAGCGATAGTTATGAGATAGATATCCGTGACTGTTTTTACAGACGTTATTTGTTCATTGTGACGTAATCTGTTTAAAAGTTAAAAATATGCAAGTGAATAATTTTTTTAAGTTTTTTTTTTTTTTTTTACTTTTTTTTTTAAACAAAATATTCAACATCAATTAATGATTAAAATCTAAAAATGGCAGACATTTTGAATGATACATATAATTCCTTACCTTGTTTTCATGGCTGGTTTGAAACAAAAACAATGTCGTATCGGTATGGTATCGGGGGCAAAAAAAATTGTCCACGTGATGCTCTTCGGAAGGTTCGGTTGGCACACTGTGAATTCTGAACCTTTTCAACAAGTTATTTGCAAATGTTGTTGCGAGATAGCTCTCCAACCGGACCTTTGTCCTCTTGGTGTCATGTAAAAGTGCCCTGAAACATGGGGAAACTTGCATGTTAAGATGTTATTTTGTTTTGAATAATAAATTATGTACATTATTTAAAAGACCAAAAAAAAAAATAGGATAAACAGTGTGACTACATTTTTTTTTAAACAGACAGATATAGCAGTTTAAAGGAAGTCAAACTTTTACCGACCTCCTACCCCTATCAACATTTCGCTATCGGCAGTTATTTGCAACACAAACAATCTTCCCATCTTGCTCGTTCCATAAATGAAATAACAATTCCAGTGTCTTATAGTCCTGTCGATTTTTTTTTTGTGACAAATCTTTGCTCTGATTTTTGAATGCCACCATGCTATTTAAAATCTCTCACAGGAGGTTGCATTATGCCAGTTTTGTTTTGTTTGTTGTGGCTATTTTTACTGCAGCAATATAGAGTGTTGGAATATCTATAAATATTTACCCTCACAAAATGCATCATACTGTTGCTTAAATCTCCGTGACTTATTGAATGCAAACTACATTTTTCACTACAGCAAATGGAATCTCAAGTTATCCCTTTCTGGAAAGTTTCCAAATCTGTTTCTTTCACTTTATTCCCACAGTCATGCCTCGTTTTGCTGAACAAGTCGAGGTAGCAATTGAAGCGCTGAGTACAAACCCACCACAGGCCTTTGAAGAGAACGAATTCATTGATGCATCCCGTTTGGTCTACGATGGTGTCCGGGACATCAGGAAAGCCGTCCTCATGATAAGGGTATGTCACTTCCCTCCACAATCAGATTTAGTAATTTTATGACTGCATTCTCATAAAAGTATACAATGTTTATTTTGTTCTGCTAAAATTAGCTATATTCCACTAATATTACATTTGCTTTTTTCGTAAAGATTTGTATTTTATTTATTTTTAAACACTATATATTTTCTTAGACTATTTCAACTTTGTTTTCATAATGCTGGTTGATTTTATTTTATTTTCAGTATTCTTCAAATGTCCCTTTGTAATCAAAGTAGTGTGTAAAAGCCGTAGTTATGTCGTTTCAATGTCCATCTTTCACAGAAGTAGATGTTACAAACTAAACTAATTTAAGGAAACTTAGCCTAATAATGGAAAATGGATACTAAATTCCGAGCAAATGAATCTTGAGAAACCATCTTGGCCACCTGGTGGCTTTTTTTCTGTTTTCTTTTGGTAATTGTCCTTCCAGGCATGAAAATCCCTCACCTTTTGGCAAAATTCGC